>NC_141994.1:6021555-6181555 GCF_049901715.1 Pseudonaja textilis | reverse complement strand
AGTATGTTCCAATTTCCTTATTGCATTTCCAACAAAACATGTGCTATTTGAAGACCTAAGAATAAATGAAAATGTGACTATTGGGTAAAAGAAAAAAAAATCTAAATACATAGTTTAAGCCTTAAATCTCTCTCTGTGTGTGTGTGTGTATGTGTGTGTTTGATTTTTGAGATGAAATATGAGAAATAATATTAAAAAATTAAAGATAAATGAATGGCTCTCAATGTGGAGCCGATCATTTTTAGATAGTACCAAGAATTGATTTTTGGATTTTTTTAGTATATGTTTTATTGTTTTTCATAAACATTTTGAATACAGCGTATTGTCAGGGCATATCATTTACAAAAGAGCAAAGAAAAATAATCAGAAGTGTCAACATATATACTAATAAAAATAATGATAGTGTAACACAATAATTTTAACTAAATTTCTATGTATTAACTTATTTTTAATTGTTAGTTTTATCAACATACTTATAATTATCCTCTTTGTATTTAATTCATGCATAACAATAATCTTTCTTCACCTAAATTCTACCTCTTATCTCTAACCACTAGTAAAATCTGTTCCATGTTAAGTAATATTCTGTGTCTTCTTTGTCTTTTATTTTTAATGTCTATCTATCCATCTCTGCACAGTCTAGTATTTTCCAAATTACATCCTCCTCTAATGGGGTTTTCTCATTTTTCCAATATTGTGCAAATACAATCCTTGCAACTGTCATTACATGCAAAACTAAATATGCAGTCCCTTTATCATATCCTTCTGGCATTATACCTGACAAATATTTTTCTGGTTTCAAATCTATGTGTTGCTTAATCGTCTTTTCCAACCATGTATGTATTTTCGTCCAGTATTTTCTTGCTTTCATACAAGTCCACCACATATGATAGTAAGTTCCTGGGATTTGATTACACTTCCAACATTTGGTAGACATATTGCTAAACAATTTTTTTAATCTTGCTGGTGGCAAATGCCACCTATAAAACATTTTATAACGATGTTTTTATATGCGGAAGCCATTGTCAATGTATAGTTCCTATCCCACAGTTTTTGCCATTGAACATGAAAGGAAAGCGAATGAAAATAATAATTAAAAATAGTAGAAAAACCACTGAAAGGCAAAGAATACATTGTAATGAAGAAGTATTAGAAGACGGTTAATTCGAAATAAATGTGTTATTAGAGTAATAGAAACCATGAAAACTATTGCTTAGCAGAAAAAATAATTTAAAAAGAGAATGTAAGGACCGGTCCCAGCTGGTCCCTCAGGAAAGCAAGACTCTTGATTCCACTGAATTGAATCAAAAGAACTTTCACTGAGAGAAAGTGGTTGCAATAAAGTCAGGCAAAATCTGAAAAAGCCCATGCAAAGGACAAAACAATCATTTCATCCCCAAACCCAACCCCGCAACACCAGATCTAGGACTTTAGGCTCCTACCTTGACTGTGCCTCCTTTGCCTCCAGCCTCCCGCCTCAGCCCATTTACAGCTAGCTTTCCTCCTCTGCTGCCCCCCACCCCCGGTCATTCTCCCCGGCCAATGGGCCCCTTGCCCTTTGCCCCATGCTCTTCAGCCCAGCCCATTCGCCAAGACATCCTTTGACCCGGCCTTTGGCTTCACAGGACAAATAGCTGCCAGCCAATCGGGTGGAGGCAGATTCCTACGATGGGCGATACGCAATTGCAGGGGCTGTGGGTGGGTGGGGGGACACAGCTGGTGAATGGCAGTAGCATCAGAATGGAGTCCAGGCTCAAAGGCGACAACGGAGGGTGGGTAGGTGTTAAAATGGGAAGCCTCTGCCTACCATTGCCTGCCTGTTGCCAGCTTAAAAAAAAAAACCCTGCAGAGCAGCGGCTTCCCTTTTTGTCCACCCTACCCTCAGTTGCCTCTGTGCCTGAACTGCCTATACACCTGATGCCGAAAGGGCAGTTCTGGCTCTGCATTCCCCACCATGCTCTGCCATGTGCCCCCACAAGGCCACACACCACCACCGTTTGCCTCCGGGTCCCCCCCAGAGCTCCAAAGCCCCTACAATCACCTATCACTCATCATGCGCTGGCAGGCAGAAGCTGGCTGGTGGGGGGAGGACCAGCATAGGAGGAAAGCTGGCTGTAAATGAGCTGAGGTGGGAGGCTGGAGGCAAAGGAGGCGTGGCCAAGGATGGAAGCCTCAAGGTCTCATTCCACCCCTGACCAGTCCACGGGCAGCCACTCTGTTACTGCAACATTGTTTTGAGAACTCTGAGGTAGAACCAGGCTGGAACTACCTGTTCCATCTCCAAAACAAACCTCCTCCCTAATTCCTAGTTATAGCAAAAGAAAAGAAAAAAGCATGTGAAAAAATGCCAATAAACCTTCCTTTCCACTCTCCACTTCCAACAGAAAGGCAGGACTTGGTGATATGAACCTGACAGATGAGAAAATAATGAGACCGTGTAATATCGTATAATACGAAATTATCATAGATAATGAAAAATAGGAGGAAATTTGCATGTTAGAAAATTGTGACTGCAAAAGAAAAAAAGAATGAGATATCGTACAGCATGTATGATTGAGAAAAAAGGAACTGCAAAAAAAAATGTTACCCGACGCAAGGAATTGTCAAGAGGCAGAGAAAATGCAAAGTAATTGTGTTGAAAATAAAACATTGCTTTGGGAGTGTATGAAGAGAATGAAACAAAGAACTCCAGCAGCGTGAATGGACTTGTAAGAAAAATGAGTTCTGAAGTGATTTGGAATGAAACTGTGGGACTGAAAGTGAGACAATGCTTGAAGATGTATTTTAGAGATTTCTTTGAAAATTAGAATGATATACCAAAAAAGGGGAAACAAAATGTGCGCAATAAATGTTAGTTTCTAAGACGTGTTCCTTTGTTTTTTTTAATATGAAATGCTGGTGGTGATGTTCAAGATTTATTGGTTGGGGATGTGAACGTTTGTGTACTTTTACTGTTGTTTGAGAAGCCACGCCATTTACAGGAAATATTAGAATGTACTCGATAACCCATGACCCCTTGGATCTTCCTTTCATAGATATTTTCTTACGAGATTCCTCAATGCCATCAACAATGGCAGAGCTTGTGATAGTCTGTAGAGATTCTCAGTCACCCAGGTCATGGTTGTCCCAAAGGTGCCTTTTCAGGAGGCAACTGGACTTTCTTGTTTTTATCTTTTAAAGGCATTTTGCTTCTCATCCAAGAAGCTTCTTCACTCTTACAGGATAGTGGGGAATGGAAGGATTTATACTCCTTGTAGAGAGCTGGTCACTGGAAAAGCTGGAATACATTTAGAGATAGATCTGTCTTGAAAATAGCCCATGGTGAGCTGTGCAGCACAGTCAAACATCAGCAGAGGGAATATTTTATGACATTTTGCATTATGTCTTACACATTTTATGATAATTTTAAGTCATTAAGTGTTTTATAAAATTTGCCAAATTTCAAACTCATAGGAGTCACAAGTTTTGTCCTGTGGGACACTGTTTCGCCCAATTAAAAGTTCCAAGAATCTGAGTTTTAGTAATATGTAGATGATTCAACAAGGAAAGTATGTCGGAATAATAATGTATCAGAGATCAAAGTGGTATTTGATGGAAAAAAATTGAGTCAATAATGGAAAATTATATTCATGAATAACAAAACTACTAGAACAATTAGCTATATTGTGCATTTTACTAGAATATTTAGTAAATGAGAAAAAAATGGAGAAATGTAAAGATATCAAATCAAATCAAATCAAATAGACTAACATTATTAAGAAATCGTATTAGATACATTGTTGCACAGAACAAAAAAATAAGTCATAATGTTTACAATATTATGCTTTGGTCACTTTGTTCTATGGAAATGAAAGTTCAGTATATTAGGTGAAACATTAAAATAAGTCGAATGCTACCCAAGAAAGGAATAGTGTGATGCTTTGGAATGTAAAAAGAAAACATACCACACAAAGAGAGATTCATCATTTCTAAATGTATGTATTTTCTTGTGAACCCATTTTGAGGATGGCGAAGTAGGAGACAGAAATGTCAAACCTGTTTATCACAGCTTACTAGAGGCTTTGATACCAGTAATTATAATAAAATGTAATTTTTCTGCAGAGGAAAACATATTTTTTCTCTGTTCTCTCCCAATGTCAAAACCAGGGGTGGGATTCTACAGGTTCGCACCTATTATCTAGAACCGGTTGTTAACATTCTGAGCAGTTTGGAGAACCGGTTGTTAGAAGAAATTACTGGCCTAATCCTGTAAGGAAGGCAGGAGGGAAACATTCTGGTGTTGCTTACAGAAACTGCCACTCCGTTAACCCTTATTACATTCTTGGCAGGACTAGACTTCCTGTCTCAGGAACGTCTCTGGAGTCTTTTTCCTCTCCTTTGCTGGTACTTTGCTTGTGTGGAGTGACCGTTCAAAGTTACAATAGCACTGAAAAAAGTGACTTATGACCATTTTTCACACTTACGACTGTTGCAGCATCCCCACAGTCATGAGAGGCCAGGCGCGGAGATGCGTGCCTCGATGTGAGTGATATTGAGTTGGCCACACCCAGCCAATAACATGACTACCAAGCTACGTCCACCCAGTCACATGACCACCAGGCCATACCCATCAACTAAGCCATGCCCACAGAACTGGTTGTTAAAAAATTTGAATCCCACCCCTGGTCAAATCTATGTCTAGTACATATTTTACAGTGGCAAATGAAACACCAGTGTATGAAGATGGTTTAATTGAGCTGCGGTTTGGAAGAGGACTTGGAAAAGTGTGGTTAAGAGATAAAAAAGGATAGGCAGCATTCTGGTGCAGCAGGCAAACCCAAAGAAATGTACAGCTTCCCAGCTTTGCAACTATTAATCCAAAAATACATTTAAAACTTTTATTTGAAATCCTTCATTATTTCATTGTAAAATGATTCCTGATAAAGAAGCTACTTGGACTTCTATAGGTATGGACTTTGACAACGGATACAAATAGTCTTCACTTAATGGCTAGTCCCATGATGACAATTCAAAGTTATGATAGACTAAAAAAATTACAATCCATCCTCAAGGCTATGACTCTCTCTCTCTCTCCCTCCTTCTCCCCCCCCCCCTCTCTCTCTCTCTCTCACACACTCTCTCTCTCTCTCTCACACACACACGCACAGACACACTCTCACTCTCTCACACACACTCTATCTCACTCTCTCTCTCTCTCACACACACACACATTCTCTCTCTCTCTCTCTCTCTCTCACACACACACACACACACACACACTCACACACACACATTCTATTCTCATATAATCACATCTTAGGCACTTAATAACCAGCTCACATTTATAATCGATTGCAGCTCTCCCAGTTATATGACTGTGGTTTGCCATGCTTCTGCCAGATTCTAGCAAGAAATGCCCATTCAGGTGAATACATTCAGTTCATGACCATAAGGTTCACTTAACAACCATATGATTTGCCTAAGCTTAAAGAAGGTGGTGACTTTCTTTACAACCATAGTAAAGAATGGTCATAAAATCAAGTCAGGCTATGTGGTAACTTGCTTAATAACCACAATGTTTTACAAGCAAAATAAAGTGAGTCACAACAGACATTAAGCAAATCATATGGTAGATAAGTAAACCATATGGTTGTTAAGTGAATTCTCCTGAGAAAGAAAAAAACCCAGAAACCAGCAAAACATTTTGCAAATTACAGTCATGTGACCCTAGGAAAGTGCAATCAATTGTAAATGCAGCCAGATTTTTTTAACTCCTGAAAATCTTGAACCTTCTTTAAATCTAGAAATAGATTTAGCCAAATAGCCATGGCCAATCTTTTTCTTATATGATGTCCTAACAATATTCTGGGAACTGAATTAAAGTCAGTATGGAGCACCTGGTGCACCTAAGATCCTAAATCAGTGATGGGATTCAATTTTTTTTTTACTACCGGTTCTGTGGGCGTGGCTTGGTAGGCGTGGCAGGGGAAGGGTACTGTAAAATCTCCAGTCAGAGGTGGTATTTGGCGGTTCTCCGAACTACTCAAAATTTCCGCTAACGGTTCTCCAGAACTGGGCAGAACCTGCTGAATATCCACCTCTGTCCAAAATCCAGATTGCTGGGTTCATGTTTATGGAAAGGATCATGGTAAAATAGATACTGAAACATCTACCACCTCTGTAAAAAAAAAAAAAAAATCTTGTATCTTCCCAAGTGCGATAAATAGCCCTGAAGAAGGTGCCATCTAGACATGGATTAGGCTGTTATTCTTCTTTTCCTTTTAATTAATTTTTAAAGCCACAATATTAACACGGCTCTATTATATTTTTGTTCTTCTTTACTTTGATATTGTAACATTTTAAAAAGGGGGTTGTTCAGGATACCAGCTTTCCATTTTCTCTCTCTTGCTGCAACATTCATCAAAGGAATTCCAAAGATGCTCCTTAAAACTCTTGGCTTAGAACAAAAGAAAAATATTAAAAACTTGCTCTGTTAAGAAAAAAAAACACCCACCCTCTGAGTTATTACAGAAAATTTTCATATAAAAAAAGTGTTTCCTAGATTTAGCTTCCTGCTGTTATGAATAAGACAGCTTTACTTCCTCCAACTTGTCATGGAAATTTCATGGAACTGTAGCCCCCAAGTGCTACAGATTCTTTCAATGCCAACAACCATATGAATATAAATGCAATAGACATTTTTATTCCCCTAGCTGTTTTGCCTAACTGCCTGCCATTATGTACATTAATGAAAATCAGATTTCAAATGAGAATGCTCATCACTGACACAAAACTGCAACAAGAACTCTCACAGCTGGCATGCCATGAAATGATTAATTTGGAACTTTATTGTATGCTGAGTACATTCTATATGCTTTCCCCACACTCGGGACATTTTTTTTTTTTTTTGTCTTCTTCATTCCTTTTTCATGAAATCTTTGTCATTTATTTTATAGGATTCCAAAATCTGAGTTCTAGTCCATTTATGCTGTATGCTTTTTGATGACACATTGAAGGCAATTTACAAACCAGGGATGAAAATATGGCACCAATATATTATTGGTCATAATAGATCAGCCTATAAGAATCTTTATAACAAATACGATTGCTTCCAATCTTGTATTCTTTTTTGGCTCTATATCAAAACTTGTTTGCTCTAGTACTTTGATCCTTTTATCAAGCTGGTAAAAAGGAACTGGATTTCTGTATTCTTCTTCTGTGTTCTTTTTTTTTCAAATTGTATATTTATTTATCACAATATATTATATAGAGAAGTTTTTTGTTAAACAAATGAAGGCAAAGGATAATGTTGCAGAATTCAATCGGGGTCGGTTACCCGGATCAGAAATTTTGTCTTTCGAGCTTTCAGATTGGTGCTGGAGTCCATCTTCAAGGAACTTCTTTGTAACAGAGTGTTTGCTCACCCAACAATCTTAGTAGCTTGCAAAATTGAATGTTTTTGTTACATTGTGTAGATGGCCTTGATGTAAGAACAGCAGTACCATCATTAAATATTAAATACAATAAATGCATACATTCAAATTTATGCAGTAATAAACAATGGTAGAAATAACAAAGAACATCAAATGCATCGAATTTGATCTAGATAACCAAGCTGATCTCACTTGTTGTTAGCTTGATTAAGACTATCGCTTTTTTAGGTTGCAAGCCTTATATCAAGGCAGGTTCACAACATGCATAAATACTTGACATTGCAAATATTCCACACGAGTATTTCATGCACTGAGGATGATATCTGTATTAATTAGATTGCTAATTTCAGTCCCAATCCTGCTGTTACCTTTGCTAATGATGTGAACTTTTCCTGGCTTTGATTTATTTATGACTTCTGAAGTGGAATTACAGGTTATCCTTTACATATATTCTCCCTTTTAGTTTTAGGCTGAGAAGCTCTGATATTCCTCATTCCTGCTCCAATAATTAATTTCTGTAACAAAATGAGGGAGAAGACAAGTTTTTCAGTTGAGAAATAGCAGGTATTGTAGATTCAAACATTGCAAATAATAGTTGTTTCAGCACTTTATAGAATCCTGGACATTCAGATCTCATGATTTTCATGTTTAATTCTTATCCTGCAAGTAACAAGCCCACATTCATGAATCAAATCGACAAAATACCATCTTCTCTACACACCAGTACCTTAAAGCAAAGAATATTCTTCATCAGAAAACAGCAACTTTTTAAGACGAAAGACATGGCTTCTTCTTTGTCCCATCCTTCTTGTTCTCCTTTCCTTCTTTTAAAAGTTTTTGAGAATCCAGAAGTCTTTATTATCCCTTTGACATTTTATTTTCAGCTTAAATGCCTATTAATGTCAAATGGATTTTTGTCAGTTTCTTACTTAAATCTCTTAGTTGTCAATATGGGGAAGGAAAGAAAAAAAAAACCCAAATCCTTTCCCTTCCCTCTCTCATTCACCGCTTCAAAATCTTTGGGAACAATGTTATTCTTTATAGTTCAAATTCCAGGGTACCTTATGTTGTTGCTTTTTCAGTTCAACCTGGTCAGCCAAAACTTTCTCTTCTTATCTTTCTCCTGCACATTCTTTTCCGGTTGAGTTCTTCTTTGAGGTGGCCATTTCTGACCAATGCTGCAACCACCTTCGGGAAAGGGACTAATAGCCAGGGGAGGAGAGATGCGGCTCTCCTCAACCCTGCTGACAATCTTCCCCTTCTTCACAATGTCTACAGGGTGGCTTAGCTCCAAAACCAGCCAGCTTGGGCACTCTAGAGGCAAGCACGGATCGAAACTGCACATGATCGTGGATTTCGGTCCGTCGCCAAAGAAGCTCAAACCAGAAGTCCGTGAATTTTCTAATGATCTCTCACTCTTAGTATTGGGTTATTCCCACACAGTAGCAAGGTGGTGCAAATGATGAAACATTTGTTTTAATATCACAATGCCAACCAAGTGACTTTTGCAAGCCTCTGATAAGCACGGTATTGCCATCATGGTAGTTCATCACAAATTTTGTCATTTATTTATTTTTTTGTCATCAAGGTTTGCTCAGATGCCAATAATATGAATCTTATTCAGAATCCCAGTAGCTCATAAATTTTGCCAATACTCCACCATTTAAATATATATGTAAAATAACTGTTAGTTAAGGACTGGAATCTTAACACTGCAAAGGTCAATTTGCAAGAAAATATTTGTAAACTCATTTTTTTTCCTTCTCTCTTTTTAACTTTCTCCTGTTATATTTGAATCCTATCCACACCAAATATTTAGTCAGTTAGAAGACCACAGAAATATGCAATAGATTTTAAGGATGAAAGCAATTGCATTGAAATCAAAGACATTATTGATTTGCCTATTAGCTTTTTCCAGTGAAAAGTAAAGTCCACTGAAGAAATAAGGGCTGGAAGCTATAAAAAAAAAGTACAAATGACTGCTTTCCATTAGATCAGTCAGAAATGAGATAAAAGAAAATTCTGCATTCTCTATTACTTAGCGTACAATTATTTAAACAAAGCACATTTCATGTAGCTAAAAGGAATAATGAATTATTTAGAAATCTTTCATTTTATAAATAATGTGGCCATCGAACTTCTTTGTTAGAATTACATTTATACACAATAAGTTTGTGGATGTTAATCTTGCTGGAATTCCCGAACATTTTAGGTTTCTGCAAAGATTTTTCAGTATAAAGGTAGAGTTACAATAGCTCTAAATTGACCTTGGTTAAGTTTTCTAACAAAGCTGGCTTTTAAGGCATATTACAATTTTTTTATTTTATTTTATTTGGTTTGTCAATTGCTTACAAGATAATAGGTATAAGTAAAAACTTAGTTATGAATACACGGATACATATAAGAAAAATAAAAGAAACAATAGGACAGGGACAGTAGGCACATTGGTGCACTTATGTACTCCCCCTACAGACCTCTTAGAAAAGGGGTGAGGTCAATACTAGACAGTCTAAGGTTAAAGTTTTTGGGGTTTGGGGAAGAAACCACAGAGTCAGGTAGAGTGTTCCATACATTGACCATTCTGTTGCTGAAGTTGTATTTCCTGCAGTAAAGTTTGGTGTGGTCAACCTTGAGTTTGTATCTATTGTGTGCTTTTGTATTGTTATGATTGAAGCTGAAGTATTCATTTGCAGGTAGGATATTGCAATGTATGATTTTATATGCTGTACTTAGATTGGACTGAAGACGGCGTAGTTCTAGGTTTTCTAGGTCTAGAATTTCAAGTCTGGTGGCATAAGGTATTCTGCAACAAGTAGAGGAGTGGAGAACTCTTCTTGTGAAATATTTCTGGACTTTCTCAATTGTGTTAATATCGGATACGTAATGTGGGTTCCAGACTGATGAGCTGTATTCAAGTATTGGTCTAGCAAATGTTTTGTATGCTCTATTTATTAGTGTAATATTACCAGAGAAAAAGCTACGTAAGAAAAACCTAAGTAGGTTAACAACTCTTAATGCCTTTTTGGCTATGTAGTTACAGTGGGCTCAAGCACTTAGGTCATTAGAGATGAGTACTCCAAGATCCTTGACAGAGTTTAGATCATCAACAAGGTCTTGACTATTCAGCCTGTATTTTATTTTATTTTTTATTTTTTTTGCCAATATGTAAGACAGAGCATTTATTTGTTGAGATTTGAAGTTGTCATTTGTTTGACCATTCTGATACATAATCGAGGTCTTTTTGAAGGGTAGCAGTATTGTCTGTGGTGTTGAATAGCTTTACATCATCAGCGAAGAGAACGCAGTTGCTCTTGATATGATCACAGAGGTCATTTATGTAGAGTATTTATGTAGAGTAATTAGGTTAAACAATACAGAAACGTACAGCCTTAAAGAATGCAATCTTGAGCTTTTAAATGGGCCAGTATGACAAAGAAGATGTATTTAAGTGGGGCAGCTTTAAAGTTTCTAAAATGAGAAGTAGACTCATATTTTTTGCCATCACAGGTTTGAGTGAGCAGGACAGTTTGAAGGTGCCAAATAAAAACAGCTATAACAGTGCTAGCTGAATTGCCTGGAGAGGCAATTCCACAGTTGAGAACACAGAGTTCTACTATCATGGTTGTACATATTGTCTATTTACATTCTGTGCCAGAATAAAGTCCACATTTTACGGGAAGAAAAAAGGAATTGCATGTGTTTTAGAAATGATGCATATTAAGAAAACCTACAATTCTTTCTAGATCTGGCAGTGGAAAATTAGAAGGTTGGCATTTGGTAGAATCCTTTTATTTTTGCTTCTCACAGAACATAACTATCTAAGATAACATAGAATTTTAAATTATTATGAGTCGTCTTTCGAGAGGGAACATCCATAAGTAACTGGAAATGGTCATAGAGAACAAGTAAATTGCCTGCCTGCCTGACTGACTTTGCATAGCTGCCCATCTCAAATCAGTGAGTCTGGGTAGTGAATAAATTAAACAATTTGAAATTTGATACAAAAAGAAATTAAATACAAATAGCCGCCAAGAGTTATAATAATCTGTTGGTGTCAACCTTCCAAAAGGCCAGCAGGGTCAGGATCAGGATCATCCTAATCTTAGGGGGTTGAGTATTCTCGAGGGTAGGCACTACAACAGGAAAAGTATGCCATACATGATATGATACAGGATCCCAAGTATGAGCAGAGTTTTTGTAATGACATCACAGTGTACATGTTAATCTTGGTGGGCTACGAATAGCCAAGAAATATGATCCAATGGCGAAAGACCTACAAAACTGTGTTGAGTAGTACTTTTGTATTTTGCAAATCCTCTCTTTGCCTTTTGATAAGCAGAGGGAATGACAGAACATTATATAGAAGCTTTACCAGGTGTGTTTTTTTTTTTATGATGTTTCCTGAGACAACTGCACTTATGCTGCCCCCAGCCTTACTTAAATTTGTACATATTTGGTATGAAAGAAATTTTAAAACAAATCAATTTGAGATCCATGAAGAACGCAGTTAATGCAGTTAAAGAATGCAGCCATATGTATTAGAATTGCTCAACAAGTAGAACTGGGAGGTGAAATTCAGACATATAAGGGTACTTCCATGACACTTCTCTGCAACTCTTTAAAGCAACTGCATCTTTTCAAAGATCACATGACTCCCTTTAATTCCGGGAAAAAAGGTGTTGGGTTTAAAGCATTACAGGCAGGTGAAGATTTACACAAATCCAGCACTTTTTTGACTTCATATCTAACTCTAACTCTAACTCTAAGTGTATGTTCATATGTATATGGGTATGTGTGTGACTATTTTAGTAACAGCAGTTTTAAAACAAAGCATTTCAGTTTCTGCTTTCTTTAACTGCTGCAATGAAAATTAAAATGCTGCACTGTAGCCCATATGGTAGTTACGGCATAGCAAAAGTGGAATAATTCAAAATGCTGTATGTGATGTTACATGTTGCTTTCCAGGTTGCTTGTGGAGTTGTTTTGCCCAAACTGAGCCCTCTTCAGCTGTGTCAGCTTAAACTTTCATCAATGATCATACTAGCTAGGAACTCTGAGTATTGGAATCCATACTTCTGAAGTCACCCTGGTTGGGAAAGATTACCACGACAAATTAAGGGGTCAGGTATATTTCTCTCTTTTCATCTGCAGTGATGGTTCAGGTGATATTTCTGTTATAATAATTGACAGATCAAGTTAGACTGATTATCTGAACTGACAGTATGTGCAACTGTCAATTCTAATTGTGTTATTTATTTAGAGAATTTAATATGGCTATTTATTTCATACAGTGACTCTAGGCAGCTTCTTCCCCACAGTGCCAAACCAAACATCCTTAGAGCTCATTCTCTTAATGAGCTAACCCCAGCCCAACCCTTCTCTTGTGGGAAGAGTAAGGTCTTCACAGCCTTCCCGAAGTTTAGAAGGGTAGCGACCCTTCAGATTTTAGGTGCTGTTACAAAGAGCTACGACGAACCACCCAAAAGGTGCATGTCTAAGGTCCCATCAAGTGACAATATTTAAGAAAGGGGACCTGGAGCACATCCACCCTATCCAACAAATAGGATATGCAGATACCTTAGAGAGAGAAACAATCCTACAAGTAACCTGTACCTGTGCCACGTATGGCTTTAACAGAGGTAACTACCTAGAATTGAACCTGGAAAACAACTCAAAGCCAGTGCAGCTTTGCAGCATTGATGCTCCTTAGGTGAATTGTGGGGCATCCAAAATTGTGCATTCCACAGCATTCTGGAACAGTGGCAACTTTTGTCAAAATTACAAAAAGCACGTAGCATTTTACCTATGCATCAAATATGACATTCAATAACACAAATTACACTGCGGAGTGTGAAAGTAATGTTTTGTCCTACGTAATCAATCCTGCTAGTCTGGGTATTTTTAAAGACAATGGTCTTTGCAAGATAAGTAGAGATGATGCGGTGCTTAGATTCACAGAGCTATTATCTAGAAATTGCTGATAGATGATTTAAATAGAGTTCTCACTAGTACTCTGCGTTGAGTATTATTATCTAGAGGAAAACTCTAATAAGAGTTTTGGTGATTGTCTTAGCACAGTTGGTTAATGACTGGATACTTGCTCTGGTAACCCAAAGATAAGAAAAGATGTTAGAAATCTATTCCTTCTTAACCACAGGAAATCATACCTCCTCAAGATAAGTTAAGTGTATTATTTGTTCTGGATGAAGAATCTGCATAATACAATCATCTAAAATGTGACCCAGTTACATATGCTAAGGAAAACAGCCTGTATTGCTTAACTCTGTTCTAAGTAGAACATAATTTATGCCTTTAATATTTAATATATTTATTTACCCTACATTCAAACAGAGTTTTTCTCAATAATTGTCTTGTTATCCAAGACAATCAAGCATCCTAGCTTTATAAAATTGTGTCAGTATTTTCAGGAGTTGGATTTGGTTTGTTAAAAAATTAGTTCTATCATTTTGAAAAAGCTTCTTGTTTGTAAAGGTTTGCATTGTCTTAATTATCATCGTTCTTTTTTATATATTATTTTATTGTGTCATTATAAAATATGTAGTACTTTATATCATTTAGGTCCAGTGGTATTTACAAAATGTTGACTGAAGATTATCAACACTAATGATTTAGGTAACTTAATTAAACATATAGAAAACAAGAAAGTTTATGTTTACATTAATATTAGCTATGATTTCTGAAATCAATTTCTTAACATTGATTACCATAAGCTTATTTAAACTTTACATCTAAAGATAAGTGTGGGATTGATGAGCAACTTCAAAATACATTATTAAACTGTTATATAATAAAAAGTTTGTTTTATTAGGCACAGTTTAAAGTCACAAAAGTAAATAAGGAGGCAAACAGAAAACCAAAACAAACCGCATTGATGAGAGTTCTGAAGCAAGCCAAGATAACTAATTATAAACTCCAGGAAAATAGCCAAGAAAAGTCCATGGGAAGAACGCCAGCAAAGATAAGCCTCTTTCAAGGTGAAGACTAATTGACTTCAGCAATTCTAACTGCGCAGCTGCAAACTTATATACATAGCTCCCACCTGCAAGCCACGAGGAGGATCTTGGTAATCTTCTCTTGAGTAGACCTCACTTTTCCCTGATCCTCTCCTCCCTGCGTGACCTAGGATGGATAGGGGATGGGCCTGGATCCTCCACTGACTGTTCAGCTGGCCTCTGCCCTTCCCCAGCCTCCTCTACCACCTCTGGAGCCACACTCCCACTCCCTGTTGGCTGTTCCTCCTCTTCCTCAGAGTCAGACTCCACCAGGGGCATGACAATAGTGTTGATTTTCTTTTCCACCAGACACTGGCGTTTCCTTTTTCTTCCCCTTCTAACATTGTTGTTTAATATTACAGGCCAGTATTGATTAGGCTTCCAAGGGCTACCTATTACTGGCCTATTACTCAAAATCTCTTTTTGGAATGTTTAAGAAGTTTTAAATTATGATTAATTTCATGATTAATTTTTTTAAAAAAATGTTTAGAGCAGTGGAATAATGGATTGATACAGATGATGTCCACTATCTTATGACTTTATAGAGAATTATTTTATTTGTTAAATTAATTTTCTCCAAGAGCTCAGGTTTTCCACTTTTTTACAGCAACTCTGTAAAAAAAAAAGGTCTGTCTGAAGAGACTAATGTGGTGTAGGGTAAATGGAACCTGTTGATGTTTAACTGTGAAGAGGAACCAATGTTAGACAGAGAGTAGTGAGGGATGTATTTTGAGGTGACACAGTATGAAGAACTGGAAGGGAGGAGTTAAGAAAAATAAAGCAGTTTGTGTGCAGAGAACTCACGTGTTAGGAGTATTATTACAAAATATGACATGGTGTCAGAAGTTCTGTAACACGGTAACTGAACGAGGTCTACCCAAAAGAGGAAAATGAGCGGCAGTGGGAATGAGCAGAATGAGGAAGGAGTTAGCAGAATGGCTAGCACACCCAGCGCTACTTTTAACACCCAACCACCGGAATCCTTTGATTTTTCCAAACCAAATGAGTGGACAAAATGGATACGGCGATTTGAGAGATTTAGGCAAGCAAGCAATCTCACAATAAGCTCCGAAGAAAATCAGGTGGACACTTTGATTTACTCTATGGGAAACGAAGCAGATGATGGCCTGAAACTCAGTGAAGCTGATCAGCATCAGTGTTCTAAAGTAAGAGATGGCTTTCAGTCATGCTTTGTAGTAAAAACGAACATTGTGTATGAGCGTGCAAGATTTAATATGCGCAAACAAGAAGCAAATGAGACAGTTGATGCATTTGTCACAGTGCTGTATGCATTAGCAGAACACTGTAACTATGGAGCACTACATGATGAGCTCATCAGAGACAGGATTGTAGTAGTCGATACACGGCTATCAGAACGCATGCAAATAGAAAAAGACCTAGACCTGGATAAAGCTATTAATATGGCAAGACAATCAGAGGAGATTAAAAAACAGAAAACCACACTGAGAAGTGATGCTAGTGTTGTAAACCTAAAATATGTGAACTCTTTGGACAGACTGTTTAAAGGCAGGCATCAGAAAGAAAAGCAAAAATTAAGCAGATCAAAGAATGATGGAGCAAAGCCTCAAAGCAGACAGAACAAAAACACTAAAGACCCCCCAGTGTCACAAATGGGGTGGCATGCTTCACCCTAGACAGGAATGTCCTGCTAAGGATGCTAAATGCCATACATGTGGGGAAAAGGGTCACTATCAATGTGTATGCTTTGCAAGTAAGGCTGTGCATGGCATTGAGGAAGAAGAGAGAAGCTTCTTTCTCAGCTCTGTGAAATCCCAATGATGGATAAAGACATCATGTTCAGGTTGGATATCGGAGCAGATGTCACTGTTGTTTCACAGAAGAATTTCACCAACATTTTTCACAACACACAGGTGCCGGTGCTGCAAAAAGCAGAGAGACCTCTACTGGGTCCAGGAAGAATTCCACTGGAAGTGATGGGGTTTGCCAAACTACAGCTACAGAAAGGAGCAAAACAAATTACAGAGAAGGTGTATGTGGTCAAAACCCTGAGTATGCCTTTGCTGGGACTGCCAGCTATTGTAGCTCTTGGTCTGTTGGTTCGTGTGGAAACTATTGACATGGAAAACCTGAAGTCAAGATACCCTAAGTGGCCTAGGGGAGGTTCGACAACCTTATTGTATTAAGCTCAAAACCGATGCAATGCCTTTCTCTTTGAAAACCCCAAGGAGGATTCCCCTACCATTGATGGGGAAAGTCAAAGATGAGCTTCAACACATGAAAAACTTGGGAGTAATCACTCATGTGGAAGAACCTATGGACTGGTGCGCAGGCATGGTACTGGTGCCCAAGAAGGACAGCAAAATGGTGCATTTGTGTGTGGACCTGACTGGCTTGAACAAGTATGCGTATCATGAAAAATTCATTTTACCATCAGTAGTTTGCAATAGGTGCAGAATAGTTTAAACACAGTTAGGTATATTAGATTCATAAATAGTTATATGATAACATTTTCTCCCCTACAGGATTTAGATAGGAACAGACCTTCAACAAAAGAGGCAGAATAATCCTCTAAGGTCTGGTGAGACAAAGGTAGTCTACCCTTTGTTCTCTAGAAAAGGGAGATGTGGTGTAGGGTAAATGGAACCTGTTGATGTTTAACTGTGAAGAGGAACCAATGTTAGACAGAGAGTAGTGAGGGACATATTTTGAAGTGACACAGTATGAAGGAACCAGAAGGGAGGAGTTAAGAAAAATAAAGCAGTTTGTGTGCAGAGAACTCATGTGTTAGGAGTATTATTACAAAATACGACAACTAATAGGCCTGGAGGCACTTTGTTAGTTTCCACATCCATGGGTAAATTTGAACATGAATATCCCTAGTCATAGCTCAACATGTTAAACACTGCATATTGGATCATCCATCCTTAAAACAATAAAATCAAAATAACTAAATGAAGAACTACAGCATAACGGTTCCCTGCTCATATGTGGAAATTCCCTACCCATATGTGTTGTGGTCCCAATACTCCTCAATGTGCAATTTCCATAAATAATAAAGCATGCATTGCAAGTGGAATAATACATTCACACCACCACATTATATCCAGTTTTGTGGGAGGTAAACCTCACTGACTTCAGTATAATTATTTATGAGTAGGCATGCATTGTTAATATCACATTAAGCTTGACATTAATGAATTACTTTTAAGTGTTGCAGGAATCTTAAAAGGAATGATAGCATATGGAAAAAAGTATGCTAAATGGACAACCAAGAATTCCAATAGATATGCAAAGCTCTAGAAAAGCTAAAGAAATCCTTTGTATTCTATCCATTGGAAATATTACTTGCATCCCTCAGTCTAAAATATGACCAATATTCTTTAATTGTCACTTGTCAACTGGGATTGGAAATACTTTCCACATTAATTCTATCTGTGACATACCTAAGCCAGCCAGAGTTCTTGTTGAAGTGAATAAATGCAGCAAAGCTCTATAACTACTTAAAGAACTGTATAAATTATTTTTAATAAACATATATAGAGAATATAGAAAAAATGTTGATTCAGGTTTTAAATATTAATGCTTTCTCACATTTGAATACATTAATTAAATATACTAAGCTATAAATTTTAACTATCTTAAATAACCCTCTCAGTTTTATGGATTTTACAATTACTGAAACAGTTGCTAGTAGCAACAGATCCCATTTTAAACCATAACAAGCATCTTAGAAGCATTTATAGACTAAGTTGAAATCCTAGCCAAAAATAAAATTTGGCTTTCCAATACTGTCTTCCAGAATTGTAGTTACTAAATCTCCTTGCAGAAGTCATTCCGTTATTTGATTTAGAAAAATGATAGTTGACTTTACATAATAAATGGCATAAATACTCATGTAATTCTTATCAGGAAGTATAGGAATGATATTCTATGACATATTCATCAAAAAAACTTCCTATAATTTCAAAGTTGAAGTTTCAAAAAGATGATGCTTATTATATTTTAGTGTTTTAATGAATACTCAGAAGACAAAATATCCCGGTTTAAAATGATTGATGTATTATATTCTGGATTTAAATAGTATCAAACAACTTACCCAACAGTGATTGAACACATGCAAATCAATTAAAATCATCTTAATTTTTTCTATATATGTCCCCTTTCCTTCAGCATTTTAGAATGTATTCCATGTATTAATGCAAGCTTCTTGTGTATTTCCCATTTTTTTTTCCTTCTTGCAATAATTTACAATTTCACTTACAGTACCTAGTTTCCAGCAGTATCTATGGAGTGTAGAGTCAATAGTTTAAAAATAGCATGTATGACTAGATTTAAAAGCCCACTTACACTTACATGCAAATGATTAGCATGACACCTTGGTTTTTCTTAGAAAGGAATCATCCACCAGGACAGCACACCTTTCCTCTGTAAGGTGGTTTTTGGGTTGCTTTAAGTCATGCATGTGTCTTCTACAAAATTTGGTCAAGTGGTTGACTCAAGATCATCCTCTAGAGAGGTAAAGCTCCACTGCACTAAACAGATTTTTTTTCTGCTCTCTTGTCTCTTTTCTTCCCATTCTTTCAGAGTTTCAGCTGTCCTGTCCCAAAACTGCAGTGTCTCCCCTCAAACTCCTTCACTTTCTATTTCCAATAACGACACAAGTATAAATTTGGGTCTTATTCAAAGAGAAAGTTAAATTATTGCACTCACCTTGCAAAACATAACAATGCTTCCCTTTTTGTCCAGGTTGCTTAGAGATGTTGCTCACCAACTTTCCTAACTGAATCCTCCAAGGGCATCCCAGTTTGACCGAGTCACAAGTTTTCAGAAGTTGTTTCTCTGGGTTAGAACTAGCCTGGAGGAAGAGCTTCCTTTATTGAATTATTCTAACAAATGTTTGTGGTACTCTGTTTGCTCACCTTTCATTCTTTGAAAGTGGGTCCCTTACATGTTACCCTCAGCTATGACAGCAAAAGCAACATTCTAATCAGGCAAGAGAGTCCATCAACCACACTCAGGAAGCTGTCAACACCAATGAATGCTCAATTATTGGCAGCAAAGAATTCAAGTATTTTTTTTCCTCAGCTCTTCAGCTTTTCCTAATTCCCTCCCTGAACTCTTATTCCCTGTCCTTATAAAAGTCACTCAATGAATTTTTAATTTCAAGGTTGTCTGCAACTGAGGAGAGATAATTAAACCTACTCCAGCCTTGTATCCAGCAGCCTCTACATTATTTTATTTATTTACTTACTTAGTCAAATCAAATCATTTTTATTCCTCTCAGAAAACAAGTAGTTCGTATTCTCTACTTAGGTATATGTCCAGTAATCATTCTTTCTGCAGAGGGATTGGTAGACAATATACTTAGAGTGGAGATAGAGTGCTTATTTGACCACGGTGTAAATTATATTAATTTGGACAGCAATTTGGATGATTTGGCTATTGTAATTAAAACTCAGGTAAATTTATTATATGACTGAAATAATAAGCCAATAAAGTAATTTGTGAAGTACCACGGTTTGATCCATATGACTACTATACTAAGGGGTGTGCATAAGCACATCAATCGTGCCTACTATCCCTGTCCTATTGTTTCTTTTTATTTTTCTTATAAGTATCCATCTCATGTATTCAAAACTATGTTTATTCTTATACCTGTATCTTGTAAGCGATTGACAAATCAAGTAAATAAGTAAATGTTACTTCTCTTACAACTTCTATCAATACTGCAGAACAAGGTATCTTCCAAATGTTATGTTGCAAAATAGGGGTTGGTATGCCCTAAAGATAAAGGATGGATCTTTTTAAGAGATGAATTATTGGAATCAGAAGGCCTTGAGTGGTCCAATGAAGAAACAATATATACTCTAAATTCTCACAGTTGTTGTGAGAATGAGATTTGCTAGAAATGTCTATCCATTAACTTGAGTCTATGAAACCAAATTCTATTGAATCACAACGGGGAGCATTATAAGGTCACTTCAGCGCTAATGCTGCAGGAAGATTTTGCTTCCAAATTATTTTGTCCAACAATGCGTTCCAGATGGAGAAGCTCTTACCTTTGCATTTAATTATTAGAACTGCCCTTATTTTGCTTTTGCCAGATCATTCCAACAGAGCATAACCTTTCCTTTTTAAACTGTTGTGAGATATTGATGAAAATCACAGCATCTTATTTAGATAGGCTTCCCATCTGATGAGTTGGCTGCGAGTTTCTTCCATTCCTTCATCTCTCAGCAAATGTCCCTGCATTTGTTAAAATTTTAGCCTTGTTTCTGAACCTCTCATTTTACTTCTGTTACGTTTGCACTCCTTTGCTTTTCTTTCTCTTTATTGTTGTAAGGTACCTAGAGTAGCCCCACAGCAAGTACATATATATATAACTCGGAAGCTTTAAGATGTATGGACTTCAACTCTCAGAATTCCTCAATTAGCATGGCTGGGTGGGGGGATTTTGGGAGTTGAAGTCCATACATCTTAAACATGCTAAAGTTGAGATAGGCTGTTTTAAAAAGAGGCAAGCTGTTACATCCTGCTGTTGGCCATTTTAAAAATCAGTTAATTTAGAGGACAACAGCATATAGTATAATAGTTCCTAGAGAGATTGCAGAAGAAAATTGAAATGAAATGGGTATTTCATGGACATACTATCTCAATGGTAAGATACTTGATTAATCAAATTAGAACAATTAAAAGATTTGCATTCATTTCTGATTCCTTCCATATTTAGGGACTGCTTGTAGTGGCAAATATCTTATTCTTACAAAAGCATTTGAACCATGAATTTATTAGGTATGTTTTAATTTGTTTTGCCATTAATATTTCCTTAATGCTGATGTCTTCTCTGCTGTATTTTTTGTTGGCAATGAGATGAATTCTGCATTTTTTAGGATTATGTTATTCTTCTAAAATGCCTTTACATCAGTGGTACACAACAAACTACTCCTAAAACTAAAATCTTATGGTATCTCCGGACACCACCAGTATAACTGGATAGAAGCATTCCTGTCAAACAGACAACAAATGGTCAAAATTGGGAACATCCTATCAAATTCTGTACCTGTCACTAGTGGTGTCCCCCAAGGCAGTGTTCTAGGACCAACTCTCTTCATACTCTACATAAATGACCTCTGTGATCATATCAAGAGCAACTGTGTTCTCTTTGCTGATGATGTAAAGCTATTCAACACCACAGACAATACTGCTACCCTTCAAAAAGACCTCGACTATTTATCAGAATGGTCAGACAAATGGCAACTTCAAATCTCAACAAATAAATGCTCTGCCTTACATATTGGCAAAAAAATATATATCAGAAAATAAAATACAAGCTGAATAGTCAAGACCTTGTTGATGATCCAAACTCTGTCAAGGACCTTGGAATACTCATCTCTAATGATCTAAGTGCTAGAGCCCACTGTAACTACATAGCCAAAAAGGCATAAAGAGTTGTTAACCTAATCTTATGTAGCTTTTTCTCTGGTAATATTACACTACTAACTAGAGCATACAAAACATTTGCTACACCAATACTTGAATACAGCTCATCAGTCTAGAACCCACATCACGTATCTGATATTAACACAGTTGAGAAAGTCCAGAAATATTTCACAAGAAGAGTTCTCCACTCCTCTACTTGTTGCAGAATACCTTACGCCACCAGGCTTGAAATTGTAGACCTAGAAAACCTAGAACTACACCGTCTTCAGTGTGATCTAAGTATAGTATATAAAATCATACATTGCAATGTCCTACCTGTCAATGAATACTTCAGCTTCAACCATAACAATACAAGAGCAAACAATAGATACAAACTCAAGTTTAATTGCACCAAACTTGATTTCAGGAAATACGACTTCAGCAACAGAGTGGTCAATGTCTGGAATACTCTTCCTGACTCTGTGGTTTCTTCCCCAAACCCCAAAAACTTTAACCTTAGACTGTCTAGTATTGACCTCACCCCTTTCCTAAGAGGTCTGTACGGGACGTGCATAAGCGCACCAACGTGCCTCCCATCCCTGTCCTACTGTTTCTTTTATTTTTCTTATATGTACCCATGTATTCATAACTCTGTTTTTACTTATACCTATTATCTTGTTGACAAACCAAATAAAAAAAATAAAAAAATAAAAAAAATATTTGGCGTGACTTTTTTTTGTTCCTTAATATTATAATCAATGCATATTACACATTCTATGGTCTTTTTTAGGTTAATGTTTTGTTATGAATTGGTGTCATTTAGCTTTTCCAGGACCAAAATAGTGCTGAATAGGTCGGTTGTGTTGCAACATGTCACATAGTCCTAGGATGAAGCTGAAGACACAAGTTGCCTAATGCTGTAATATGATACATATCAGATATATACATAGCAAATCATTGAGGTACCTGGAATAAAATACTGTACTCAAAAAACAACATCGTTCACAATGCTTGATAGTGGGTCAATACTACTGTACTGCAGGTCTCTGTGGGAGGCTGAATCAGCAAAAAATAGCCCTAATAAATGCATAGGTTATAGTTCTGTCACAAGCATTGGAGGTCAGCATCCTTCTTCATTCATCATGGTCAATAAACCAGCATATGAAAATGTACTCCTTTATGGCTATGTAGCCTGAGAAATACTGGTGAATGCTGATGGTTTTGTTCCACTGTGTAGTAATAGGACTACTAAAGACCAACTCTTCATGAGCTGTCACTGCAGTGTGAGAAATGAGAGCAATAGGATTATAAGTTTTTATTCATCAAAAAAAAAAATACAAGAAGACATTGTATGGAAGTGAGCTAGAACAAGAAAATGGCAGACAAGAACTTTTACATAAAAATATGGTAAGGTTCAGCAGAATATCAAAATTTACTTTTAAGTTTATCTTCTTGCAACATGCAGGAAGATAAACTTAAAAGTAAAATTACCAGATATCAAACATGATTCTTAGTCACCCCATAGCATGTAAAAATGAGAAGAAATATGAGTCTTACAATTATAACTTGTGATGCAATCTACTCCTGGTCTTAGATAATGCATTTCCAACAATATACCTGCAGACAATAATATTATTGTTATTAATATTAAATTAATAATATTAAATTAATATTAATATTAAAATTAATAATATTCAAGACCTATGTAACAGGAAAATGTATATTATTCAGAACAGTGTCCATATCAGTTGCCTTCTAAAAGGGAACACTGGAAATAATTTATATCTATGATTATTTGAATTATATATTTATTGCTTCGTACTACTGTAAATGAAACAATACAAAAATGGACACATTATTTTGCACAACCTGCCTCTATCCCATTGCATCAATAATTGAGAGAAATAAAAAAATCAGACAAGCTTCCATGTAGCTCAAAGGTGTCAAACTCACGTTGTCACAGAAGCAACCCATGTTGTATTGGGACTTTTCCCCCTCTTTGCTAAACTGGCTGTGTGCAGTGAGCCAGGAGTTTGACAGCCCTGGTGTAGCTGAACACCCAGCTGACTAAATATTATGAGAAACTAGTGGCAGGAGAGGACCAAAATAACTATTTTGGTAGTTCTTTGAGAGAAAGCTGAGAGAAGTTTGTAGAGATTGTATGAACTGCATCTTTAAAGAGATTGTATGGATTGCATCTTTGAAGAAAGATCCTCTTTCCCCCTGTAGTTTTTGTTGAACTTCTGTTGAAGATTCTCCAATGTGGATGGCTTCAGAAATGCCTGAATACAAAATCCTAAAGCTACATTTGCCAAGGGAGCACTTCAGTGACCTCTGATGAACAAGGTTGAAATGAACCTTCTGTAGCACCATTCGGAAGTGATTTAAAGCCACTATGTTGCAGCAAATTAGCATGCATCTATACTACTGTAGATAATAATTGAAGCACATCAATTCATCTCCAAGTCTTGAAATGCTTTATCAAAGTAAATCCATGCCCACTTTACACAGACCTAAAGACTAATTCAGTAGCTCAGTCCATGCTTAGGAAGGATATATTTAATCCCTTCAGAAAAATATTTAAAAAAATATTCATAGATCAGTGGTGAACTAGCATCACTAGTTAGAAGTTAAGGTGGAATATGAAAGAGAAAATTGCCTCTTGAAGGTCCTGGAGAGCCACAGTGACTCTTAATTCCATTCGCCAAATATAAAAGATGTCAAAGAACCCTTATCACGTGAGGTTCCGCAATTTGCATATATTCATGTAATTAGCTGAATACCTGCAGTATGAAGTTCAGCTGATTTCTTTTTTCAATATGCCGTATGGTTGGGGTAAAACAATAGCAGCAACCTGATTATGCTTTATGAATAAGTTCTTCAAATGATGTGCCTTTAGTGAATTGTCAAGTAATACCACAGTCAATCATTTGCATTTATATTAGATCACTTTTAAAATCTTCAATAGCTTTAAGGTGTTGAAATTTCTGCCCCTTTTGTGCCGAGAGAAATCAGATGGAGAACGTCTCCAAACTTTTTCTAGTCAAAGGGAAATTTTCCAACTATCTTTCAACAAAGCAACCCCCCATAATGGTGACAGTGAATGAAGAGAATTTTTTCTTCATGTTTTCCAGTTTTTAATTTTAGGAGATCAAACAAACTGTTAGCAACATTAGTGCACAGTAAGAGTGACCATTTATACTCTTTATGGATCCAAAATTCTTTTCTCATTTAAAATAATTTCTAAGAAATTTGTCTTTAATTAAATGAATTAGATTAAATATGTTAAATAAATTCAGGAGCATTTATCTTTCTGGGAGGAAAAAAGGAATGTACTCTTTCCCAGGTTTTGTGCTGAAGTGTCAAATAAAAAAGTCACAATCAAGAAATCTTTCCTTTTAGATATGCTATTAAAGTTTATACTCTTGGGCTATTTTTGCCTAATAATGAGTCATAAGCCACATAGGAGTTTATGTCTGTTCATAAAAAAAGCAATAGAATCTTCTGTTTTAGCAAATTCTGGCAATGGGAGTTCAAAAGAGCTAAAGCAAAATTTTGAAAAAGAGGAACCCAAAGACACCAGAACTGAACAGCTGTCAAATCTTTTCCGTGTAGAAAATTAGAAAAATGTAAACTTGCCTCCAAGGTAAAATTATTGAGGCAAAACTCCAGAGTCATTAAAAAAACAATTATGTATCATGGGGGAAGAATACTAAAAAAAATTGCTTTAATAAGTGTACTTGTTTACTAATTTGCTTGAAGAATTTTCCTTTCTTAAATCATATTTCTTTGTTTAGGCTTGAGGATATAACATTTGCTTACTCTTTGAGTAGGGCAGATACAATGAGATCTAGAGTATAGATACATAAAATAAATATATAATAAAAAGACGATAGATAATAGTTCTCTTTGGATAAACATACGGTCAATGTTTTGAAGTTTACTTCTAAAAGAAAGGCTGATTGCATAAACAGAATTATATGTCTGTCTTCTCAATACCATTGCTTTACAGTGATCACATTAGCGACTGGAATTTAGATCATAACTCAGTACAGTCGTAGTTGAGTGGGGCCATGATGGGGCCAGATTTTATGACTATTTTTACAGCAATCATTAACCACATTGCCAAAATCATTAAGTGGATCACATGACCATTAAACAAATCCAGCTCCCCAATGGATATTTTTTGCAACATTTTTGGAGGCAAAAAAAAATTCAGTTCACAATTTATATGACTGCAGGAAGCTGCAAACAGTTGTAAATATGAGCCAGTTGTCAAGTGCCTGAATTGCAGTCATGTGATTGCAGGGATGGTGCAATGATCGTAAGTGTGAATATAGGTAGTATAAACACTTTTTCTAAGAGTGTAAGTCAAGTGGTCATAAATTAAGGAAGACCTGTATTTGTTTAAACATTTTACATTTCCAATTTTAATAATTATTCTTAATTTTTCCTGGCAAGATTTTCTCATGCAGGAATAGCAGAAGGATTTGCTGTTCATTACTTTATTTTTAAGAATAAGTACAAAACCTAAAATGCGCACACTGAATACTTTAGGTCATAGTATGACTCCAAAGTTCAGTTAATAAATTGTGATTTTTATCCTCAAAATTAACAAAGGAGAATAAATCATAGAATTTAAAATGAACAAACCAGGGATAAAAGTAAAATTATTTTCTAAAAAATACTAGAAACGGATAGCACTGTTATCTGTAAATCTATTAGGAAGGCATTATTATTGATGCTAGTGAGTAATATCATAAATGCTAACACAATCTATAACAGTGGTGGGATTCAAAAAATTTTTACTACCGGTTCTGTGGGCATGGCTTGGTGGGCATGGCAGGGGAAGGTTACTGCAAAATCTCCATTCCCTCCCCATCCCACTGACCTGCTTTCCAGCTCCGTTCTCCTGTGCAGGGCAACACAAGAAGATCAGCTGGGACTCGGAAGGCAGAGAATAGATGGGGGCGGGACCAGTCAGAGGTGGGATTTGCCATTTCTCCGAACTAGGTCAGAACCTGCTGAATATCACCTCTGCTGTATAGCTTTCAATATTGAGTCTCAATATAATGATCTTAGCTCACCCTGAGCCAATCTCAAAAGCTGGCATTACTTGGATCTTTTCTATGGAGTAAACCAGTGGGGGATTCAATTTTTTTTACTACCGGTTCTGTGGGCATGACTTGATGGGCATGGCTTGGTGGGTGTGGCAGGGGAAAGTTACTGCAAAATCCCCATTCCCTCCCCATCCCACTGACCTGCTTTCCAGCTCCGTTCTCCTGTGCAGGGCAACAAAAGAAGACCCAGCCGATCAGCTGGGACTCGGGAGGCAGAGAATAGATGTGGGCGTGGTCAGTCAGAGGTGGCATTTGCCGGTTCTCTGAACTACTCAAAATTTCTGCTACCAGTTCTCCAGAATTGGTCAGAACCTGCCAAATACCACCTCTGGAATAAACAAAAGACACTAGAGTCAGCAGTAAGTTTTTCTGTTGCTGCTTTACTCAAAGTTATAGACCTAACTGCAAGAATTACAACATATGCAAATGGCCTAGGGTAACTGATCACTAATACTAGTGCTCATATTACTAATATTTAGCAGTTGTGGGAAAGCTGCTACTGTGCATGTTAATGAGGAGACAGGTGAATGAAAAGTTCATTCAGCAATAATAATTGGTTTGGTCCATTAATAGTAGATTTTAGGATTAGAATGTTCATCTATTTATAAACATATAAGAAAAATAAGGGAAACAATAGGACAGGGACGGTAGGCATGTTGGTGCGCTTATGCACGCCCCCTAGAGACCTCTTAGGAAAGGGGTGAGGTCAATAGTAGACAGTCTAAGGTTAAAGTTTTTGGGGTTTGGGGAAGAAACTACAGAGTCAGGTAGAGTATTCCAGACATTGATCACTCTGTTGCTGAAGTTGTATTTCCTGCAATCAAGCTTGGTGCAGTTAACCTTGAGTTTGTATCTGTTATGTGCTCTTGTGTTGTTATGGTTGAAGCTGAAGTATTCATTGACAGGTAGGACATTGCAATGTATGATTTTATATACCATGCTTAAATCAGACCGAAGACGGTGTAATTCAAGGTTTTCTAGTTCTAGAATTTCAAGTCTGGTGGCATAAGGTATTCTACAACGAGTAGAGGAGTGAAGAACTTTTCTTGTGAAATATTTCTGGACTTTCTCAATTGTGTTAATATCAGATACGTAATGTGGCTTCCAGACTGATGAGCTGTATTTGAGTATTGGTCTAGCAAATGTTTTGTACGCTCTAGTTAGTAGTGTGATATTACCAGAGAAAAAGCTACATAGCATGAGGTTAACAACTCTTAATGCCTTTTTGGCATTACAGTGGGCTTACAGTGGGCTCTAGCACTTAGATCATTAGAAGTGAGTACTCCAAGGTCCTTTACAGAGCTTGGATCATCAACAAGGTCTTGACTATTCAGCTTGTATTTTATTTTCTGATTTTTTTTGCCAATATGTAAGACAGAGCATTTAATGCCTAGTCAGCTATGGCACCATCACTCACATTCTTCTCAACAAAGCCATCTGCACTATTATGCTCATTGGAACCAATTTAGCATTATTCTTCATTAGTTTGTCTTTTTACACTTTTATAATTCTACTGTTCTTTCTCCCCTTCAGATATTGAGAGACTTATTTTTTAACAATACTTCTGTTGTCATTGGTGTGGCTTTTCTATTGTTTCAACAAAACACTAGAGTCAAAAGTAGACATTTCGGCTGCTTGCAGAAGTCCACTGAGTTCCAACTTTTCAAGAATTGCAATAGTTACTCCAATACAGTCAAGTAACAGTACTAGATCACATCAAGCAACAGTACTAGGCATGATTAATCAACTATTGATAAAAATAATACACAATTTCTTATTTATTCCTATGCAATTAAATGACATGGGTGAAGCTGAAAAATCAAATTAGATTTTACTACATTTCAGAATTTTCTTTGAGAAATAATTAACTAAAATACATAGGAAAAAGTGCTTCAGGAGAGCCAAAAAAACAAAACAAATAGCCTTTAAATAGCAATAGCAATAGAATTTAACTTCATTGGTGCTTTATGGCCCTCTCTTATTGGTTTGCAGAGTCAACATATTGCCCGCAATAATCTGGGTTCTCATTATCTGACCTCGAAAGGATGGAGTCAACCTTGAGCCAGTAAATCCCAAAGGTACTTTTTCAAGTGGCAACTGGACTTTCTGGTTTTCCCTTGAAGACATTTTGCTTCTCATCCAAGAAGCTTCTTCAGCAACAGTTCAACTGAAGAAGCTTCTTGGATGAGAAGCAAAACATCTTCAAAGAAAAAACCAAGTCCAGTTGTTTCTTGAAAAAGCACCTTTGGGATAGCAATGAATGACTGAGAATCTCCATAGACACTTGAGCCAGTGAGGATCAAACTGCCGAATGTCTTGCAGCCAGCAGTCAGCAGAAGTAGCCTGCAGTATTGCATTCTAACCAGGGGTGGCATTCTACTGGTTCTGTCCACCTCTGTAGAACTTGTAGCTCTGAAGAGCAGCGGACATAGAACCGGTTCTATGTCTGCTGACGTTTTTGCCCACCCACCCACCTGAGCTTTTACCTGATCATTATTTCCTGATTTTTCAACTTCAGCTGTCGAACGAGGTACAGCTGCAGTTTAAAAAGCAGGAAAAGAGAGCTGTTTCAAAGTCTGCTTCTCCTACACAACATGCTGATGACGATTTACAGACATGCAGCTCACAGCGTGCAGGGAAGCACACCACAAATCACCGAACCTCGTAAATGACCGAACCAGTAGTTTACCCTGTTGTATCCCACCCCTGATTCTAACCACTGTGCCACCATGGCTCATAGCACCACCATGGCCCTCCTCTATCAAACCTCACCTTATTCAGGTATTGAAAATGTTCAAAATGTGAAATGGTGGTAAGCAGAGGCATGTCCCTGCAATGCTGTGCCTCTGTACCTAGAACAGAACCAGTTTAAATTGCACATGCAACTGGTTGTGTCCTGAGTAACAAGAACTGGCACTTAATACAGACCCCAAAATTTTCTTCAAATATAGAAAGTCTCCTTGCACATCATTGCTAGTTACATTGATAGAGCGGTTTTATTAGCTTGATAATAAAGCCCAAATGTTTTTTGTAACTGGGAATGTGATTCCAATCAACATTCTAATCTTTCATTATCCATAATAAGGCAACTAATATCTTGCAAAGGGAATGGGAGGGAAACATCATTTGATAACATCATTTTTATTCATTGTAAATGAAATTGTATGTTGAATCATTTTGCCTTTGTTCATACCACAATAGAAGCAGCAAGCTGCAGTAAGTCTTTAAATCATTGTGGCGGAACATGTCAGTCACACTTCATCAATTGTGCACCTGCTACAAATGAAAAGATTTAGAGAGAAAAAGCTGTAACGTTCCACCTGAACATGCCCGTGTCTCCTTTTTCTGGCCCTAAACCATTTCAGTACAATAATCCATTCACCGTTCAAGTTTTGCTTACAGATTAATTGAATATGCAGGTTTGTGTTCAGTATTCTAACCTGAGTGAAGGCCTTTTGATGCAAACAAATAGCAAAACATCAACAGATCGATTCTGTTCCCAAATAGTGGGGAATGGAAAAATTATGAAACCGTATAAGCAGAGCAGGAGACCAGTCTTGGCAAATGTAATCTTGCTTTTTCTTTTATCAAAGCCCTGATATAACTAAGCCCAATTTGATTTTTTTAAAAAATGTACACTGATAATGTTTACACTGATAATCAGTGGCCATCTTCACAACCTGTCCTCTTGAAATCTGCCTTTTTCACATTCAACCGATTGTGTAGGAGGGAATGGGTTATCCAAATGAACTCAAGGTCTAATTTAAAATTCAGTAGTCAGTGCTTGTTGGTCTCTTTTGTTTCTAGTGAATATTTCTTTATTTCTTAAGGTCTAGTTCTCTCAGAACTCAACTTCCACCATTTAAAAGATTCTATAACATAAGAAATGGATAGGTGCTATTCTATCTATCGTATCCTATGAGGAAAGGGTATTCTAGATTAGGCAGACCTTTGATCAATTCTTGGACATGTTTTAATGTGGTTCATATTCATATGAAAACATCAACTGTATAGATAGTTTAATTGCCACAATGGATGAATAGCTCAAAAAACCCGATATAACTACCAGGGATGGTTAAATTTACTGCTTTAATCAAAGAAAAGAACATACCCAACCTTGTTTCTGAGGGTTCTAAATTTTATTCGTTTATCAAACTATAAATTGTAGAACTAGAAAGGGAAATGAAAATAATGGAAAAATAGGGGAAGAAAAGGGAAAAAGAAAAAAGTGTAGTGTAAAGAGGAAAAGAAAAAAAAGCATTGACTTCCAACTCTTCTTGGTGCAGTAGAAGAAGGTAATAACACACAACCACAGTTTTTTACTTTTACACAATAATACAGTATATACCAGCCATTTCTATAACAACCATCCTATCTAATCAGTAAAACCCAAAATCAAAATTTCTTTTTCTTCCTACCTCAAGTACAAAATCCAAAAGTGGTTTCCAAGGAGAGACTAAATTAATTGTATTCCTTTCTTTAACCAAAGCAGCCAATTGATTGCTAAATATCCAACTTTGTTTCTACTTGGAAGATGCTTCTGAATTTTGTGCTTGAGAAGGAAAAAAAAAATTAAACTTTGACTTCAGGTTTTGCTGATTAAGCAAGTTATCGTTACAGAAATCGCTAGTACATATTAAGCAGGTAAAGTAAAAAGTTGAGACTGTAATATTGCTGCTGCACTAAAAAGAGTCAGAAGTCAATGCTTTTCTTTCTTTCTTTTTTTCTTTTATCTTTCACTTCTTTCTCTTTCCTTGTCCTTTATCCACTTTCCCACTATTTTCATTTTCTTTTGTATTTTATATCTTGATAAAATAAAATTATTAATAAAAAAAATACAAGCTGTATAATCATGGTTTGCTAAATTACACTGACTGGGTTGATGAAACAAAATAACCCATAGTCTATTGTTTGTGTAAGACTGCATTTTAAACACATTCTATATGGTCATACAGAAGGCTCTATTGATAATTGTTAATAAGACAACAAATAAGCAGATGAATAGCTTCAGTTCTAATGATTTACAGCAGGCCTGAAGTTAATCAGGTGATGTTTCTGGACTTGCTTGTCATTGCAATCATCTTTCTCTCTCTAGGTTGTTTTGGGAGCCACTTTGGGATAGTTTATTTCTGACTTGAGGTCCATACCTAGTTAAACTACCATAATTTCTCAAATGCTCTCATGTACTGCCTGGAGTTTGACTGGATTATGGTAGTTACACAAATTGCATAAAGTATACAAATAAATAAAAACTTTGAAAATACTCCGAACAATTAATTAGCAAATAATTATTAGAAAACCCAAGGGTTCTTCTTGATGCTGATCCAATAACCATTCTCAAACATTTGTTCCAAAGGGAAAACTTGTGGCTCCAGGTATGGGGGAAACTAATGCATAATAAATTTGTATGTTGAAAAATTGGTACTGGCTTCACACTTGCTTCACCAAGTTAATAGTTTCAACTAAATTCTAGTGAGGTTGTTGATATTACAGCAAATTTGACAAGCTAGCACTTTTTACAGTTTCGATGAATTAACTTCTTTTTAATGCATACATTACTGATTCTTTTACCATAACAAGTGACTGTGCAATTTGCAGACAATACAAGACTTGAAAGTTGAAACTGGCATAGTTTCATAAAGTATTAACAGAGGTTTGTGGCTCTTCGGAATTATAATTAATTCAAAGCACTCTAATTCATGCAATTCCCAAACTAGGTGATGAACAAAATGTTCTAGGGATAGTTAATTATTTAAATCATTGCATTTATATGAACCATTGACTTCATTAATATTTAATAGTGTTGTTAACTTGGTTTAGGCATTTCTTCAGTAAATATTGAAACCTAGTAATGATCTCTTTGGACAATTTAGTTTGCTGCATCTCAGAAAGGATAATGTTCTTTTCAATACTATGAGTAGGTCTAATGAAGAAAAATCCGTAAAACAGAAGCAAGTGCAAGTTTGATTATATAGAATTTACTTTGCTCATTGTCTTAATCAATGGTTTCACTTTTTTTCCAAAAGTCTTCTAAAAAAAGTAAGATGGCTTTTTAGTTAGAAAATTAGTAACAATTGATAAATTTCAATGAAAAAGCAGTTTATCAAGATCTGTTGAATGGATAGAAGGGAGCATAGAAAAAAAAACAATGGGATCCTTCAGGGTCATAGTCACATTGTTTTACGTGACACGTTTTCTAAGAAACTTGGCCGACCTCCTAAATGAAATGAACAATTATCTTAAAACTCTTTAGAATCTTCAACACCTAGAGATTCTTCATCAGGCAGTAGAGAATCAGTAAAGAAAGGAGTAATGAAAGCAACTAAGGACGTGGGACATCCTAAGTCCACAATTTGTGAGGTGGAAAACATCAGGCATCTTTTAGGTTAAAAGAAGCGAAAGGGAATCATTCCCTATTCTTCATTTTGAAAGTTAGCTAATGCCTAAACAGCTATTTAGGCAGGCTACTGTAATAACAGTACAGCACTAGTGTTTGATAATAATCATATTTCTCCACGTAATGCTAATTTTGTCCAATAGTGGTAAAAATACAAAACAAGTTCTTAATAATGTTAAATGCAAAATTAAAATTAATAATTAAGAGACAAAAGAAATGTATTCCTAGAGATTTTTCTAAATAAAGCTTGGAGCCAAAAAGCACTCCTGAAAGAATGCATTCCACAGCCTGAAAACAATACAAGGATTGGACCCTCACTCAGATGCCAGAAAAAAAAAATTTTTTTTTTCCACAATAGAATCATCACCTGGAGGACAAAATTTGAGAACTGATCAGGTCCACATTCCTCTGATTATCAAGGGTTCATAACTTGTCCTGATAAATAATGCCCATGTCAGTATAGGCACCATGTAATCACCATACCTCAAGTTAGCAACCTGAGTTGCAAGAATCAAAATAGGATGTAATGAAAGAGTGCGCTAATGCTCAGTCGTTCAGTTGTGTTGGATTCGTTGTGACCCATGGAATTTCATTTTGCCAGTACGATTTGTCACTGACCGCATCTTTGAGTATAACCTCATACTTATAAAAATTGGTGAACCAATCTTGTTTTTTTTTCAGCTTCTTTTTTCAATTCCCTGTCATTTTTCCAAGCATTGGGGACTTTCCAATTGACACTTACCTTTGTATTATGTCTCTAAAATATTTAAACTTGAGCCTGATTAGTGGTCTGTCTATGAACAGTTTCACAGTAGTTCACTAGTATTCTTGTATTATCATTTTACCCAAAATGTTGCCAAGTCTTGAGCTTTAGCTTATTAGCATATGAGACAAGTACAACTGTTCAATAGTTTGAGCATTCATTAGCGCTGCCTTTTTTGGCATTGCAATCTAAATTGCTGTTTTCCAGTCCCTTGCCACTGCTGTGTTTTCCATATCTGCTTACAAACAGCACACATTACTTTATCTATATCATTTTATAATATGTCAAATAATACTACTGGAACTTCATCAATTCCTGTAGCTTAATTGTTTCTGGACCCATTTAACATCATTATACAGAAAGTCTGATTCTAGTCCAGCGATCAAATATTTGTATATATCATTGATATGTGGGTCTTTTTAGAGTAATTATTCTATATATTTACATCCCTTATTTATTTTTTCTTTCTCCTTCTTTGTCTTTTGTTATGTTCATTTTCGCATAAAATGTTCTGAAATTTTTCTTTAAAAAATATCTTGTCCTTCCTGTTCAATTAATACCAGAATTATGTTCTGCATTGTTTATTTACATATAATCATTTATGTCTTTTACCTCCTCTCTAGAACTCAGCAGGTATTTGGGCAATTTTTTTTTCGCTTTTTGTTTTCTTTTCTTCACCTATTTTTTACATATCACAGTCATTTTGTCTTGTTTTATTTTTATATTTCTGGTTATTTTTGTTTGCTTCATTTTTAATTATGTTACAACTTTCAGATCAGAGTTTTTAAGGCATTTTTTAATCAGATATAATTCAATAAATTTATATCTTCACTATCATATAAAATATTGCTAGGCCATTTTTTTATATATATATATTTTAAGCTGTAACTTTTCTAAAAGGAGTTCATGATCTGAACCAAAGACACTGTCAAACTTAATTTGTTTTGGTTAATTATGTGTTTTTACATGAAAAATATATAGACAGTTTAATTTCCATATTGTCCAACAGGTGATGTCCATGTGTTGGGTTTCATTTTAGGTTGTTGGCAAAAGGTTTCATTAGTAACACTGATTTTTTTACAACAGAACTCTTATTAATCTGTATCCTGCTTTATGTTGGTCATTTTTTTCTTATTAGAGGTGCTATTAAACTACAATGTTCCAGTCTTCTACAATTTGGATATCTTCCCCATTTTTGTGTGGAATCAATTAGAAGTCACCATAGAACTGTTTCATTTCTACTATCTGTGGTTGGATTACTGGATCCATGTGATATTGCTTGGTTTGCTGTGGGTTTGAATTGAGATAATACTATCATTTGGATGGAGCCTTATATTAATAAAGATGGGTCATCCATTTCTGTTATGCCTTTTGTCAAAAGTAGAACTGAAGTTTCTTTGACATGGAGTCCATTACAGTTTCTGATTCCCAGAATATCAAAGTTTAGTCTTGACATTTATCCCCCGACAACTTTATGTGTTCATAAGTTCTGACATTCCACTTTCCAATGGTATAATGTATGTATCTTTGCAGCTTTCAATTTTCCAATTGCCTTAGGTTCATCTGCAGCCTGGCTTTCCTTCAGCTTTAATCAGCCACATCATAAACACCTCTCTAATTTTATTTGCTGCCTTCCAACCTAGGGCTTGGGGGGTGCTCATTTTCCAGGTTCATGTTGACATTGTTTTGCTTGATACAGTCTTGTCCTGTTGCCTCAAGAAATGAGGGCAGCCAACAACTGGTCTCTTTGCCCATATCCACCACTCAATCATTTCTTTGTACGTACAGCTAGAGATGAGCAAAATTGCTGGCTCAGAGCAAAAATTAATTCTATTGAAGTAATTAATGATGTATTAGCTAGTATATCCATCCATACGTCCATCCAGTCCTGAGATTCTCTATGCTGACTTGAGAACATGTCTTCTTTGCTGCGGAAGATATATCTTATCATAGATGTCATGGGAATGTTATCTAACAAATGCTATGATTAAACTAGGTAGTTTTCTTTTTCCTTTCTATTCTGTGGCCTTTGTAAGTAATTTCATTTTCTGCCTTAGAGAGATAGTTATGCCTCTAAATAATGTTTTCAAAATAAAATTTAGTCTCTTCTCATTTTTCTAAACAAATTTAAAAAAAGAAATCAATACTTTGCATTCATACAATCTTGCTAAAAACGCTCTATTTGTGTGGTTCTAAAGATATCTATTCAAAATTAAGTTTTATCAAATTTACAGATATTTATTTGCAAGCCATTGTGTTAAGGCCAAAATAATGTGACCTTAACTGTGTAAGCCTACTTCTGAATGCTGTTTCTGTTTCATAAATTGCCAGGGAGCCTCATTAGAAAACAGAAAATTCTAATCTTTGCCTATTTTTGCTATCCTTCCTTAGCTGTTAAAAGAAGTCAGAACATAATTGAAATGTTCTATTGTTGGCTTTGATTGTAATTAATGTGTTAGTGTAGGCATTTTGGCTTCAAAGGAGATCAGGTAAATACATCCTATCATTGAAGGTAACAAGAACTGAGTAAAGCAAGAAGCAAGACTGTAAAATGCTGTGGTTATCTTACTCCCAATGCCTCGGCAGAGCAGAAAAAGTATTGTTTTGTACCATCTACCACAGCACCAACCAGCTTGTTTGACTGATGACACAAATAACAGCATGAAAGAAATGTTTTATCTCATTACCTACTGTGACATTTGGTTATTGCAAAGTATAAAAAAATTATATGACAAACTGATATTAACAATAATGGATATTTTCAATTGGATGTTTGCCTGAATAGATAATATGAATACTGTATATTAGTTAAAATAACAAATTGAGCAAACATGTGTGTGGTCAGAACTTTGTGTTTTGTCATGGGCTCATATATTCCACAATATGATATTGTATAATGGTTTAAATTAAAGTCCATCTCCAGGATATGGTCAATAGATGGCATTGCAACATATATACTGGATAGATGGTTGGTTGGATGGATGGATGACAGATAGATAGATAGATAGATAGATAGATAGATAGATAGATAGATAGATAGATAGATTAGATAATGTCTCCCTTCTCTTCTTCAGTGACAGATCTTCCTGGGTAAGATAAAATTGATGCACAGACTATAGCAAAGAGCCATTCTTTATTGCAAGAAGGTTTATCACTTTATGTGACCAGAGGGCTTAGATGAAACCTTATCTGTTCTGCAAGTAAGAACTTTCAGCTTTATTTGCAATGTGTGTATTATTTATATCAGTGGGTGATCCAATTTGTCACTCTAGTTTAGCTGCCATTCTTTCCTAGGGAGTCTACTGGAACCTTTGCCTGAACTCTGTTAAAAATATTTCAAGATTTGTGGCAGCAACAAGGATATGGTCTAGCTAAGGGAAAGCCCATAAATCATCAGATTTATAGATTACAAATATACAGTGTTTTTTTAAATCTGTCTTAGATCTATTGGTCCATTTTTCTTTAGTTGCTTATGGGAGTGCTTAACTGCAATGGGTCCATAGTATCTATCTCTCATGCTATCAATTGGCCATGTCTCCAGGATGGAGTCTAATTTGAGCCATTACTCAGTGCCACATTCTGGAACATATGAGCCCATTAGAGAACACCAAAGTTCTGATCACATGCAAGTCTTAAATCTATTGCGTACCCACTCCATTTTCCATTTTAACAAATATATTCATATTTTCTATTCAGGCAAAAATCCAACCGAAATATCCATTATTGTTAATATCAGAATGGTAATTAATCAGTCTTGCCATGCTGATTTGTTTACTGAATAAAATAATAGACATCTAAGCCAAAATCAGTCAGAAATAATATGGTAATTTTTACTTATTTATTATACTTATATGCATTCCTTCCTAATCTTATAGCAACATGATTTCAGATGGCTTTAAAAAGACTTCTGGAATGACATTAATGAGCCTCCCAGAACCACCTTGTAGGAGAGATAGGTGGCATAGAAATTTAATCAATAAAATAATAAATTGGGAGGTAGTAGTTTCACCGGGCAGATACAATGGCGGAAAAGGCCTCTCTCTTTGGTCCCACAGTCTTTGGTCCCATAGCAGACTGGACCTGGAGGACACCTGTTCTGCTGGATCAGATGGGATGGGCAGAAGTAATTGGGAAGAGATGGTCCCTCAAACAGTCTGACCAACATGCCATGAAAGGCTTTAAATGTCAGAACAAGTATCTTAATTAAAGCCAGGAGCAAAATGGCACAATGGAACTCACAGAGCAGAGGTGTAATGTGTTCCAATCAAGAAGCATCCATACATTTTGCCACTGGATGTCCTTTAAGAGGAACCCCACGTAGATCACATTATAATTCCACTTGGGAAATGACCATGGCATGAGTGACTATAAACAGACCCCCCCCACACCTCCGATCCAGAAACAGACACAAGTGATGGATAAGTCAAAACTATGCAAAGGATTCCTAGTCATAATTTTTACCCATTTTTTGGAGCAGGAGTAGGCAGTCCAGCAGAACCCCCAGATTTTACACTGGATATGTCTGGGACAGTGCAAAACCCATTCAGTATCATAGATGGGACAGTCCCAGAACAAGAAATCTCCAAAAATGAAAGCACTCTATCTTTCCAGGGCTCAGTTGAAGCCTATCGTTCCCTAATAGGTAGGACAGGACATGATCAGCATTGCTTAATTTGCCAGTTCAAAGTCATATCATCACCACACTAAAGATAATTCACTCCCATGTCAATGTATGAACTTGCTCAGTGGTAGGTATATAGGAACAGGGACAGCATTGAATCCTGCAGTACAAAAAAGCATCCAAAGGAAGCATTTCTTTCCCCTACACACCACTGATTGATATCAATCATGGAGAACCAGTACAGTACCATACCATCCATCCCCAATCCCCAGAGATAGTCCAGAAGGACACCCTAGCCAATGGTATTAAAGATTATTGAGAAGTCAATCAGAGCAAGCACAACCCACATCAGAGATCATTCAGAAGCAAGACAAAAGCTGTTTCTGCCCCATACCAAAGCCTGAATCCTGATGGAAATAGATCCAGATAATCGGCTTCATCTAAGCTCCTCTGAAACTGCTGACAACTTCAGAGGGCTTTGGATGACCGCTATCCACCCCAAAAAGGGCAGCTTAGATACTGGATGAAAATTGACCAGTATAGTGAGATCAAACGATTGTCTTTTTGAGGGGGTAAATCAGCATCTCCTTCAGAGATGGAGGAACAACTCCTTCAACCAAGGAGAAATTCATCATGCATCTGCATATCATACTTGCATTTATACCCGCCCACCCCACCATCAATGCAGCTTCAATTAGCCAGGAAGAGCTTGGATCTAAAGAACAGGAGGCAAAGTCACAATCATGAGAATCCTATCCATTTCCTCGGGTCCAAGAGGAATAAATAAAAGGACAAGATTTCATAATTTTCAAGGCCAAAATATGCAGATCACACTTTAGGTTAAAACAAGATGGCTTGGTAAACATATCATCCTTAGGCATAATGGTATGTTTGGTCTTGATGGAGTCATCTGAGTTAAGAGTGTTCAGTCATCTGAATTGGGTAAGTGAAACAGAAGGAAGCCAAGATAGGGCAATCTTGATATGTATAATCCTTGATTTACAGCCAGTTGTTTAACAACTGTTCAAAATTGTGATGGCCTTGGAAAGGGTGCCTTATGTCCTATAGATTGCTTAATTGATTTTGTCTGATTGATTTAGCTCAGGAAAAGATACATTTGGTTTAAGGTATTCTGACAAAAACTGAACAAGGAGAGATTTAACCTGGAAATAAGGAGAAATTTTCTGACAGAACAATCAACCAATGGAAGAGCTTGCCTTTGGAAGTTGTGGGAACTTCATCACTTGACATTTGTCAGAAATGGTGTAGGGTCTCCTGCTTGGGCAGGGGGTTGGACTAGATGACCTACAAGGTCCCTCCCAACTCTGTTAATCTAAACCAAGAGCAGAAGTGTTTTTATATGATCAGCTTTATATCGATATCCATTTATCTTATATTTGTATAAATACAGCACTCTAAACAAGTTTATACGCATCCCTCTGAAAGCAAGCATCATTAGCAAATGACACTTTACAAATTTTAGAAATTAAACTATGAACTCAGAAGAGATATTACAAATCTTTACGGAGCAAACTAAGATGCCACACAGTCTAAAATTGGAGAAAGGTCAGTAGTCAAAGACTAATTGTTATGCCCAGTGTTGGATTACTATAGGCCATAGAAAGAACTCTGTTTTTATTATCTAGTAGCAAATTGAGCCTACGAGCCAAATATTCTTTGTAAGTGGCAGATTAATAGCAATTTTTGGCAGAGGAAGCTCACCCTATACTTCTAATACAGAATGGCTACTGGCAACATTCCACAAAAGCTTTTATTTGACAACTATAAACTACCTTCTCATAATGTGAATGGTTTACAAGTGTGAAAAAACACACACACATGCAAACACGTTGTTCTCCGTGTTTTAGTGAGCAAGACAATCTGCAGCTTGTGTAAGCTTTCAAAAGAAAACGAGAGCCGCCAACTTTGCATTTTGCTTTGCTATCGCTTGCTTTGCCATGCCAATTGTGATTTGTGGAATAATCCTCCAGGTTTATTCATGTACCACACTAAGTTAAAAATTGTGGTGCGCATACCTTAATCTTGGGTTCACATGACACCCTAAGCCAAATTCAAACTAACCATAAACTCTCCTAACACATCGTATGGGTTTGGAACCGAACTTCAAACATGAAACTCCAATAAATTTCCAAAGAAGCCCAAGGATGTCTCATAAGTAGCTTATAAAACACAGTAATAAGCAGTGGCCTTTTAAAAAGAAGGGCATTGTCTTGCTTTTAAAATAAAATGCTTGCTTCATAATTCTTAGGCAAGCATAGAAAATCAATGGCATTTTAGAGATGACTGAAATAGGAATGTGGGCAAATACAGTTAACAAGCGTTGGCCTCACAGGGTAAACCAGATAGGAAATGCAATCAGATGAGCTAATTCCGTTTGATTGTACTGCTACATTGATAGAATCTTGCAAGTAGAAAAGTGCAATTTTCTCTCTCATCACCTTTACAGCCCAGGAAACTAGGGAAAGTAAAGACTTTGCTCACCCATGATTTAACTATTGGCTATGTTTTCTCTCTTGCCTTTTCCCTTGGCAGCATCTCTTTGTTCCACCTCCCAAAGTCTTTTCCCTGTGCCATTACAAAAGGTTCCTGACCTAGTAACAGAGGTGAGAGCCAGACTGTTACAATGATAATAAAGATGATGATGTTGATGTTGTTGATGATGATGATGATGATGAAGATGATGAAGATGATGAAGAAGATGATGATGATCATAAGAGTCAAATTCAAGCCCTGTTCAGCCATGGAAGTTTACAGGATGATTTTAGAGCAAATCTTCTTTGCAAATTGTCATAGGAATAAATCTAGAGTAGGAAATATTTCTACATTATTTTAAGCACATGAACATAAAAAAAAAGGAAGAATATAAATCTAATAAATATATGATTTGGGGAGGTGTGGTTTCTCTTTCCTTTCACATTGATCCATTCAAAAAACTAAGTTGCTGTGATATAAGATAATTTAGTTGTGATGATCAGATTCAGGATATAATGCACGTAATTTTAACATTTGTGTAAAAGCAGGACATTTGGCCAATTTCTCTGAAATATAAATGTTTAAATAGCAGTGATGATCTTCTGAGACATATCTGATCCCCTCCTATGGATATGTGTGATAGTGCTTTGAAACAGATCCTCAACCACAAGCCTTTTGTAGCAGGCCATTTTTATTATATTTTTTAGTCCTGCACCTTATATATTGGATTACATGTACAATTACTCTCTTCCTTCCTTCAAGTATCTGACTTGACAGAGCATTTTCAACAGTGATCGGAACAAATGGTTTTATAGCAGGATCTCACCTCGGGTAAGAGAACTTGGCTGCTAGATGTATGATCTATCCTTTTACACATCATATAAATGCCAAGTAACATTGTATGGGACATGATTGCACAAATAATCTGTACTGTGTATTAGTTGCATAATGGTCCAATGACTGAAATGGCATATACGGGCCATTAGCATCCATGATGGAATGAAGAGAATAACATTATTTGCCTCTTTATAAATTCCCATTGTACTGCTGGATTAGGAGTGGACAAAACATGGCGCTCTAGGTGATGTTGGATTTCAACAACCAGAACCGCTCACTATATATAAGGTAGATATTTTTGTGTTGCTGCTTATAAACTCAGCTGTTCCATTTTCTATTGAAAATGGTTAGCTATGTTGACCAAACATTAAAAATATGCTCTTTTTGTATGACTGCGTAGGAAATGTTTGCATTTGGCCGATCTGAAACGTTCTCTTAATGTGGCCAAATATAGAGCCACATAGCTGATTTGTATTTTTTACTATAAAAGAGATACTCTTTGAAAAGCATTTTGCTAACAATGTGCTGAAATTAATTTGTGAAAATACACATGTTTGAATTGCTAAAAATATTGTTGCCAAGCAACAGGATAAAAATATGAGCCTCTCACTTGTGTGTACCTTCGAATAGCACATGCAGATGAATTCTGTCCTATAAAACTGGGAATCATTTCTTAGGTCATTGTGTATGGATGCGTATCTGAGTGTGGGTGTGCATATAATTGCCAGGATTCGTGGAGTGGGTTCTTGAAAGCCTTTGCATTTGTGAAATTCCTATTATGTCTGCCATGACTATGATTTGAAGATATTGGGGGGAAAAGTTTGGAATAATGTCAATATGTGTTTCATTATTCATTTATATCACTGAGTTGGCATTAGTAATCTTCTAAGCCTCTAGAGTCATATGGAGCAGTAGCTTTAGAGGTGTCTCCAGATCTTCTGTATTCTCTGAAGTGTATGCCTTTATACAGATCTCATTTCCTGAGGGACCAGAATGATATTTGTGGTCCAGAGGAAATGGTAATTGTGTCAAAGAAACACAGCAAATGGGATTCTCTCATGGGATACTAAAAGAAAGTGAAAGCTTTAATTACAGTCTGCAGATCCATGAACTGTGAAGCCCATATCATGTATCTGGCATTGATTTGTGAATCATTATTAACTTTCCAGCATTCTCTTCAGCATTACAGCAGATAAAGCTTTGAATATCAAGCATTGTGTTCTTTCCTTCATGCCATGTTCAATATTACTGATAATTCTAAGGCTTGCGTTACAAATCAGAGGCCATACACTAGGCAGACTTACATGTATATGCATGAATGTTAAACAGAAGGAGGACTGAAAGGGAGGGAAATTATTCCCAAGCTAATTAAATGAACTGGGGAAAGAGAGAGAACAAACCTGTAGTGAAGCCCATCCCAGCTTAGCTTCCTCCCAATTTTTGGACTACACGCCCTATAAAACATACCAGGATGTCAGTTATGAAATTTAAAGTCCAAAACACTTAAAAAGCAGGCTGGGTTAATTTAATTTGGATAAATGTTAATATAATTTAATTCTAGGTGCTCAGCATGGCATACATTTTTCAGAATACCTAATTAAAAGAAAAGATTATGTGCATGCAATTTCTACACATCAAGAGCTGAATCCAGACCTCATCATACTTTCAACTGATCCACTGAAGTGAATAATGCCGTTGGCAATTAATCTGCTTTAGGCACAACTAAGTCTGGATCCAACTTATAAATTAAGCCTGGATCGAATTTACAAATTCTGGCATGTAAAATCCATGAGGAATCTTATCAACTCAGCCCATAAATTATTTCAACTCCAGCTCGGAAAATTTGAGATAGAGCTTCTGAGGAAATAATCCTTGGCAATGATGGAAAGGATTCAAATTTGTAATCTGTATAACTCAGTCCTCCCAACAAAACAGAATAGCTAGTTTTATGTACATATGTTTTATGTATATCATATCATATCATCTCATATTATATTATATCATAATCACATCATATCATATAATATACCATTATGTTATGTTATGTTATGTTATGTTACGTTATGTTATGCTATGCTATGCTATATGCTATGCTATATTAATTATATTATATTATATTATATTATATTATATTATATTATATTATATTATATTATATTATTTATATTTATTTGTATTTGCATATGCATATGCATATGCATATATATAATTTTCTTAAGTTTTCGCGGGTACTTACATGTATGGCATTCAGCTTTGTTCGGGTATTTTCCCACGTCATTGTAGTTGTGCTTTTAAAGTTGTAGTGACGTTTTGGCAAAATCTCACCTGCCATCATCAGGCTTCTGTATTGTGTTTGTCTGTGAGTCAGACTTTTACAGTGGTTTCAGTTTTAAATTTGGGGTTAGCCTACTGCTGTGCCAGAATGGTTTTTTCTTCATCCTGATTGGTTGGGAGTCTTGGTCTGTGTTTATTGGTCTTGGAGTTTGCTGTGTTCTGCTTGATTGGTGTTTCTAATATCTTCTGTGTGTTTTGTGGCTTGATTGGCTGGCAACATTGTATTCCTGTATTGGAGGCTTTTAGTGCAGCTTGGCTATCTTTTGTTAGGAAGCTAGGTTTCATCTGGGTGCCTGGTTGGGGTGTGTTTGAACTGGAGGTATCAGGGGGATCTGTTTGTGCCCAGGTGTTTGCCTGGCTAGTGGTGTGGAGATATTTTTGTTTGTGAGTGCAGGCTTCCAAATGATTGACAGTCTGGTGGAATCATCTCTTCTATTCATGCTTTCTGGTCTTTTTTCAATCTCTATGGCTTCTCTGATGATTCTGTGCCTGGGGTTTTCTATAGTGGCTAGGGTTTTGGTGCCATTGAAGTTGATGCTATGACCTGTGGCTTCCATGTGTTGGACTAGTGAGGAAGTGTGTTCCAACTTTTTGACTGCATTTTTGTGTTCATCTAGGCGGGTATTTATTCTTTTATTGGTCTGTCCAATGTATGTGGACAGGCACCCAGCTTTCCTAACTAATGATAGCCATCCATTTACCCAGGATGAATCAGGATAAAGAAAAAACCATTCTGGCACAGCAATAGGCTGCCCCAAATTTAAATCTGAAACCACTGTAAAAGTCTGACTCACAGATGAACACTATACAGAAGCCTGATGATGGCAGATGAAATTCTGCCAAAACGTTGCTACAACTTTAAAAGCACAACTACAATGACATGGGAAAATACCTGAACAAAGCTGAATGCCATACATGTAAGTACCCATGAAAACTTAAGAATATATATATATATATATATATATATATATATATATATATATATATATATATATTCTGAGGTTCTCGCGGGTATTTATATGTGGATCTTTGGTTGTTCGGGTTTTCTCCCACGTAAGATTTGAAGTATCTAGGCAACGTTTCAATGAAGTCTCATTCATCATCTTCAGGCTTCTGTCTCCGGCTCTGTGCTTCTCAGAGTAATGTGAGATTGCAGCTGCTTCTTCCTTTTAACTGCTAGTGGGGTGGGACTTGATTGGGTGGGGCTTGACTATGTTCTGATTGGGTGGGGGTGTTCTCATTGGTAGGGGTTTTGGCTGTGTTCTGATTGGTTGGGGTTAGCCGTGTTCTGATTGGTTGGAGGCGTGTTCTGTTCAGGTGGGGGCTTGGTTGTGCTCAGGTTAGTCTTAGTTGCTGGGGGATTTGAGTTGGTGAGCTGTGATCTTGCTGTTTGGCTTCGAGTTCGTGGTCATGCTGCATCTTCATAGTGGGTGTCGGTTTGCTTCATGTATGGCTTGAAGGGGTTTGAAGTGGGTAGTGATGCAGCTGTAGTGCAGCTTCTGGTCCATGGTCGTGTCTCATCTTCTGAGTGGGTGTGAGTCTGTTTTCTACATGGAAGTATGGTGGTGGCATCTTGACACCTTCATAATCTGGCCACACGGGAAAGAAAAACTGAACAACTTCCTCACACACCTCAACAGCCTACACCCGAAAATACAATTCACCATGGAAACAGAAGCCAACAATCAACTTCCTTTCCTAGATGTCTTGGTATACAAAAGATCCAATGGCTCCCTAGAACACACCATCTACCAGAAGAAAACACATACTAACCGCTATCTACATGCACTCTCACACCACCACCCAGCACAGATCAATTCCATAGCCAAGACACTCATCTCCAGAACAAAATGCTTAGCCAATGAACAACACCAAAAAACCGAACTACACACTCTCACCAACGTACTTACAGCCAATGGATTCCAAAGAAAGAAGATTACCCACCTAATCCAAAAAGAAACCCCAACCAAAATCCAAGACAGAGAACAAGAAAATGGCAAAGCCCTCCTCCCATATATAAAAGGCACTACAGACAAAATTAGCAAGATCCTCCAAAAACACAACATCAAAACAGCATTCTGCACAAACAGAAAAATATCCACCATCCTAAGAAACCCCAAAGACAAAATCGAATTAGAAAACCAAGGAGTATACGAAATCCCTGCACTGCCTGCCCTACCACATACATTGGACAAACTAACAGAAGAATAAGTGCACGCATTGAAGAACATAAGAACTCAATCAAAAAAGAAGAAAGCGACCTCTTCCTGGTCCAACACCTCAAAGCCACAGGACATGAAATTGATTTTAAAAATACCAGAACTATCGCCAAAACCGAACACTTCAACAGCAGAATAATCAGAGAAGCCATAGAGATGAAAAACGCCCACACAGCATGAACAAACGAGATGACACCTCCCGCCTTCCAGCCATTTGGAAACCCACCCTCATGAACAGACGAGTACCTAACATGAAGAAGGACACCAGACCCACACCCATGAGAGCCACACAAGATGCCACCACCATACTTCCATGTAGAAAACAGACTCACACCCACTCAGAAGATGAGACACGACCATGGACCAGAAGCTGCACCACAGCTGCATCACTACCCACTTGAAACCCCTCCAAGCCATACATGAAGCAAACCGACACCCACTATGAAGATGCAGCACGACCACGAACTCGAAGCCAAACAGCAAGATCACAGCTCACCAACTCAAATCCCCAGCAACTAAGACTAACCTGAGCACAACCAAGCCCCACCTGAACAGAACACGCCTCCAACCAATCAGAACACGGCTAACCCCCAACCAATCAGAACACAGCCAAACCCCCTACCAATGAGAACACACCCCCACCCAATCAGAACATAGCCAAGCCCCCACCCAATCAAGTCCCACCCCACTGGCAGTTAAAAGGAGGAAGCAGCTGCAATCTCCATTACTCTGAGAAGCACAGAGCCGGAGACAGAAGCCTGAAGATGATGAATGAGACTTCATCGAAACGTTGCCTAGATACTTGAACCTTACGCGGAGAAAACCCGAACAACCAAAGATCCACATACAAATACCGAGAACCTCAGAAAACAAATATATATATATATATATATATATATATATATATATTTGTTTTCTGAGGTTCTCAGCGGTATTTATGTGGATCTTTGGTTGTTCGGTTTTCTCCTGTGTAGATCGAAATATCTGGCAACGTTCGATGAAGTCTCATTCATCATCTTCAGGCTCTGTCTTCGACTCTTGCTTCTCACTCTGAGACCAAAGATCCATATATATATATATACATACATATACACACACACATACATACATATACATATATAAATACACACACGCACGCATGCATGCATACACATACGCATACACATTATAATATAATATGATATGATATGATATAATATAATATAATATAATATAATATAATATAATATAATATAATATAACTTAATATACACACATAAACCATTCCTACATAAAACTAGTTATTCTGTTTTGTTATATATATCTCCATATCCATTCCTTCTCCAAATCCTTGGCTTACAGTATACATCACTGATATGTTGGGATTTCCTCTCCTGATCTGCAAGTTGTTATTCCCCAGATGAAAATGGGCCAAAGATGTTTACAAGGCTCTGAAGATTCAACTTGTCCTAAACAAGTTGTAATTAAGCCATTTTAAAACAGGATTATAATACCTCTGCCTCTGCTTTCATTTAAGCATTTATTGGTTTAAAATATTTATAAACCGCTCTCTTTTTTTTTGCCTAGCAGTACAAAATACATGATAATAAGATTTTTTTTTTAATGACAGTGATTAAGAGCCCTGGAAAGCTGAAAAGTGAGGGCTAGACCATTCCCCGATCCTTTTCCAGCACATAGAAAGGTTGTGTATTGAACTAGTTGCAATTGCTCTTGAATAGAAAGAAACCAACGGACTCGAAGCTTTGAGAAGCATAGTTATCTAGCAAAAGTCTTGCATAGGGAAATAAAATGGCATGCTATATCTTCAAAATAAAGCTAGCCTGCCTGCCAGTTGATCTGCTCAAAAAGATGGTTCCCCATACCCTATTTATATATGTTGCTCAGTCGGTCTTTGCTTTAAAAGATGGAACCTTTTACATCAATGAGTTATTGCATTCTTCCTTTTGGGGAGTCAGACAAAGTTCTAGGGATTAAGCCTTCTCTCTTAAGAAAGGTTTTTGGGTAGATATCAGATGAATCTGCAGCTGCTGTATGCACACAAATGTTTTAGAGTACATTTGTTTGCTTGAATTTTTTATTTCATATTCTCTTTTTCTTTGGGTGTGTAATACCAATAAAAAGAAAATATTCAAAAAAGAAAAAAAAAATAGATAGAGCAGAAGATCTACAAAGATATCTTGAAAATGCCCCTGGGTGGTCAATTCATACAGATGGAATCAGAATAAGGAGGGAAAAAAAATCTTTAACTTGTTAGTATGGATGTGGTATTTTTACGTGGACTTGAAAGTGTTCTTTTGTAAGCGACTGTTTCTGCTGGTTGGCAGGGTCTCTGCTCTGCCTTTTCATTCCAGGGTTATTTCTCTAGCTAAAGGTTCATGTGCTTTTTGAGAGAACAAATGCACTGCTTGAAAATAGCCAGGAGGAAACTGTACCTCAATAGAGCGCTATGTTAAAAGAAACTACAAATAAAAATAAAAATAATAATAACAACAAAACACCCAGTTTTTCTTCAACAGTTTGTCTCCACTTTGGCAACAAAACTAGGCCCAGGTGTCTTAATATTTTTTTACACTGGGATCCTTTTAAAATTGCAACTGCTTTAAAGCTTCCCATTTGATACCAGAGGCTTCAGAGTAAACTAGAATCCATATTTACCATCATTCCCCTCAGGGCTTTTTTCTTTTCTGTCTCTCTATTAGTCGTTATTAAGATAACTAATTGTAAATATGCTTTTCTGATTACATTTTTTTTTCCAAAAGCATTTCTCTACATTATGTAAAATAGAATTCATTCCCTATATAATAGCCGCCATGGTTTCTTTCATAAAATAGACAACAAAAAGTACCTGGTTCAAGAAATCCATAATCAGCAAAATGGAGTATCTGATTTAGGATATTTAGGGGTGATTTCTAAAGGCCCAATCATCTCTTTAGTCCTTTTTGACAGGATTTCTATATATTAGATTGTGCAGGGCTGATAGAAACTCTATGCAGGTAGCTTTTTTTAAAATGGAGGAATAAGAGGTAATGTACTGTATGATTTATGGGAGGAAAACTTTGGTTGAGAATATGCCACGGCCTCAGTTACTCATTCCAGAAAGGGGAAGCATTTTTAGTCTTTGCAACAATTTTTTGTTGTTGTTTTGTTCTTTTGATCCATTGATCCTGGCAGCTGCTTAGACAAGTCCCTGCAGTTTTCTTGGCAGATTGTAAAATTGCTTTGCCCTTGCCTCCTTCCTAGGGCTAAGGGACTAGTGACTGGTCCAAGGCCAGGCAGCTGGCTGGACTATGAGTCTCCAGATATCTAGCCTGGTCACTTAACCAGAATACCAGACTGGTTCTCTTACAATACCTACTACAACACATAAGCTTTTGTACAATTGATCCTGAAAGTGATCTAATAACTCAGTTAAATCCATCTATGATGTTATTATGGTCATAGATGCATCAAAATTTCCATATCAAAGAGCTTATGGTAAACGATGAAAGTATAGCACATTAAAACAACGAAACACATAGATATATCTGACTGTTGTAATCAAACACATCTGCTGATCCAGGGGATAAAAAACATGGTCCATGATACATCCCTAATGGGATTTCTTTCTTTCTTTTTTAAATTTTTTTATTGGTTTTTAAAAACAAACATAAACAGACAAAACATAAAAATATCAAGCTATCTTCCATAGGTGTACATAAAGTGTGCCGGTTGGTTTACAAATTGTTTTGTGCTTCCATTTCGTAGTCTTCAATTACAATTACATTACATATAATCTCATATTATCAATCAAAAATTAAATACCTTAGTGTCAGTATTAATCAATCATTTGACTGTACTTTTATTCAATCATTTGACTGTACTTTTATTCATTCATGTTTTACAAGATAACCATAATTTACTTAATTTATTTTGTAACAGTTCATATTACCATCCCAAATCTATCCTAAAATCATTTTGTAGATATAATAATAAGAAAGAAGTACATCTTTATATATTTATTATTTTCTAAAAATCTACATATTTCATTACTGTACTTCATTGTCTAACCATTGATAGAAAAGATCCCAATTTTTATAAAATTGTTTATCCTCTTGTTCTCTAATTTCAAACGTCAATCTACTCATTTCAGCACATTCCAATATTTTCTCCTAATGGGATTTCATGGCAGAAGAATTAAGCTTAGCTATTGATAATATAATCCCTTCATTTGTGTTCAGCAGAAGCAGTATTAAGTCTTTTCTTAGTATAAAGGCTACAAATATGTCAGATTTTAAAGTGCTCAAAAGTTTGAGTTGTATAGCATTGTCGTAGAATAATTTTTGCTCTGGAGAGCAATTTGTAATTGTGTTGCATTATAAAACTCGTGCTTGAAAAGGAATAGGAGAGATCTTGCTCTGAAGGAATTAGGAGTTCAAACAATGAAGGAAGCAAGCCATATTCTGTAACAGGCATATAGGCCAGCTACCAGCACCTTGGTATCCCAAGCTACATGGAAACCATGAACCACGGTGAGGATGCAAAGAAAACAGAAACATTTAAGTACCAGCAAAGAAGTCCAGAAAAGCCAAATCGATGGGAAGATCAAGATTCATGCCATCAATACATATGTCCTGCCAGTCACCATACCATGGTGATCTAATGAGCTGGCCAAAGGAGGACATGAAAGTTGTTGATGTGAAGACCCAGAAGCTCCTCGCAATATACGGAGGTTTCGATCCCAGATCTAACATCCAGAGACTGGGCGCCAGCCAGAAACAGGCAGGCAGAGTTTGGTGAGTGTCAAAGCCACTATCCTTGACAAAATCCAGTGCATCCACAGGTATGTCAGCAAGGCAGCACCCAAAGATCAGCTTCTGATAGAATGCCTGAGACAGTACCAGACATGGGAAGAAGATTAAACAGAGGAAATGCCATGGCAAGATAAGACCCTGCATGAGATGTATCCCCATCAGCAACTGAAGTAGCTGACATTATGAAATCTTACTAGTGCCTGGAAAGGGATGAACTCACTGAGGCACTGACCATAGCAACACAAGAACAGGCACTAATCACCAGATCCATAAAAGCAGAGTCTGCCACGTTAGATGAATTTCAGGTGCCTGCTGTAACACAGCTCTTCACATAGTGGAAGGGTATAATATGCAGACAGGAACAGCATACACTGAATGGCACAACCAAATAACTGGTATTGTGTACAGAAACATTGTATAATTTCAATCCTCCCAAACCCAGATGTGACATTCCACAGAAGGTTGTAGAGAATATCAGGGGTAAAATTGTAGGGACCTTCCAGACCCAGATGAATAAGCAGGTAATAGCCAACCAATCAGACTCTGTGGCAGTATACAAGGGCAAGAAGACAGTGATAGTGATCACTGTAGAAGTGCCCAAGTGACAGCAACGTCAGGGAAATGGCGTATGAGAAGCTGGAAGAGTACCAGGGTCTGAAACTAAAGTGGATGTGGAATGTAAAAACCAAAGTGATCCCAGTGGTGGTAGGAGCACTCAAAATTGTGGCTCCTAAACTCAAAGAATGGCTCCAACAGATCCATGAACAACATCAGAGTTCTTTGTCCAGAAAAGTGCACTGCTAGGAACAGCATAGATACTGAACAAAACCTTCCAACTCCCAGGCCTCTGGTTGAAGGTTTGAAGAAGACACATACCTCCCATAGGGATGGGAAGAAAATATATATATTTCTCTATCTCTGTCTCTGTACTATATGTAAATAACCCATCTTGTGAAAAGTGACTCTGGATAGCATATAATAGTCAATTTAAAAAAATAGAAAGATCAGCATTAGAAATAAACATGCATACATAAACACACAAATTCTAAACACACAGAGAGAGTGTTCACCTCAATAGTTGGATCCATTTAAACAAATGTCCAGTTTCCTGGAAACTGCCAAATGTAGGCCCTTGCCGGAGGGTATCCATAGTGGCCCCTTGGATAATCATTCCATGAACATCTATCTTGTGTGCGTGTGAGTGTGTGTGTGTGTGTGTGTGTGTGAATGAGAGAGAGTGTGTGTATTTGAAATAAAAGAAAATAGTCTCCATCTTGTGCCATTTTTCAGAGGCAAAAAATTGTGGAAAAAATTCTTATGGATAAAAGTGCAATATGGCGGTTAGATCCGGGATGGGGAACCATGGGCCTTTGATGACTTGTTGCTTTCAAGTCACAGAATTCCTGAGCCATCCATGGTTCCCCACCCCTGCCTTAGATAAACCAAGATAAACTGACTAGGGGTATACATTGGTTTTCTCTCCTTTAAAAAGAAATGTTGTTTTTTTTCCAGCAGATCACAGCCTCCCTGACTTTTTATCTTTGGAATAAAATAGAAGTCAGGGAACATGAGTAAAGGCTACAAAGTGTTAACAGCCTCTTTGTCTTTCTGACAAGGAAAAAAAAAATCCAAGCAAGCAAACAACAGTTCTCCCTCTACAATAAGTAAAACTCAAAGCAGTAGCTCCAAAGTTTCTAAATAAAATTTAAACAACTCTGGGGGATGAGCAGAAAAATAGATGCCTCTTTTATTAGAGAAGAAAAAATGCTTTGAAGAAATAATCCCACAAATGTGAACAGTTTTCTTTCTGCTGTGCTTTTCAACCTAAATTAATGTCCCTCCGTGCACACACACACACACACACACACACACACACACACACACACACACACACACACACTGTAATAAATACACTGCATGGATCAGGCACAGTCATGCAACCCTGTAAATGTCCTATCCTGCAGTCTCTGTGTTAAGAAAAAACTATATTAGTATAAATTTCCCTATTCTGCCTATGAAATAAGGTCAGCAAGTTAGAGCTTCCTTACCATTTTAATGAGAGGCAAGTTAAGAAAACACTTAATGGAGTCTTCTGTTTTCATTGTTGCTTCTTCCATGCATCATGTCACCAATCAACAAGAAAAAAAAAACCTGCCAATTGCTTTCTGTCACTTATGGAGGAACAGAGCTTTTAGCAAGGCTAGATAAGTATTTGGTGGATGGTGTAGAGAACCGTGCAAATGATGCTGACAAAATAATGGGACAATTTGCAAAACTTGATTTAAGTTTGGAAAAAGAGAACTTTAGAAAGATGCTTAAACTGCATTATGTCTCTTGATGTAAGATGGAGAGAGGGAAAAGGCTGTCAGGCTTTCAAGATTCTGTTCCTATATCCCAGCGTTCTCAACTTTGGCAATTTTAAAATGTGATGACTTCAATTCCCAGAATTCCCTATCCATCAGGCCAGCGTGGGAATTGTGGAAGTTGAAGCCTAGACATCTTAAAGTAGCCAAGGATGAAAAACACTGCTGCTGTTTATTGACCTAACCTAATACAAAGGCTAATGGATAAATTTAGAAATATTTCCAGTTGTCCAAATGTCAAGTTGCAGGTAAGGTACCTGTGGGTACCTCCATACCTGTGACTTTAAGATGGCATACAGTGCAAGATGAGATGGGGGCTCTTTCGAAAGAGTAGGGAACACATACGCTGGAAATCAGGTTGTGGCATGGAGGAAAGGTTATGGATACAATGATAGGGAATGTTAGTTCCAATGACAGGGGAAAGGTACAGAAGAAGCGTCCCTGGTGTTTCACCTGTACCCTGCCTCTATATTGTACCTGTGAAATGTTAATTGGGCTTGCAGGTACAGAAAAAAGGCATGTGGGAAGGCAGGAGAGAGCAATCGCCAACAGGCAAGTTCCATCCTTGAAGATGTGGCAAGAGAATGACAGTCCGGGTTGTGCAGAATCACGCCTGTAGCACTTGGAAGCACCCATGAAGAGGTAAACCAACACACAGGTAGGCAATATGATCTGCACCCCAGAGATAACTAAAACAATAAAAATTATGGACTCCCATTGACTAGAGCAATGGAAATCCATAGTTTACTAATTGTTGACCAAATAAGCAACACACAACGGGCAGAATCCAATTTGCCTTCCCGTTTAAAACATCCTTCTGTGCAATACAGGATTAGTATTCTCTCCAGAGAATGCACATCTTGATTTCTAAGTGCAGGTCTAGCATTTTTTTTTCAAGAGAGCACTTAACCTAAATTTAATAAGCAAGTTTTAGCACTCTTTCAAAAAGCACTAAATTCTTGTGTATAAAGTGTTTAAGCAGTACATCTGTGGAAGCCAGATGGTTGAGCTGTCCTGAATCCCAAGCCAAAATGGCATAGAAAGAAAAGGCAGGAATGGGGAGGATGCATGCCTGCAGCAAGCTAAAATAACCAACAGATATTGGACAGATTCCGGCCTCTGGATCTGTCACCAACCATATCACTGATAAAGTCCCCAGATTATGTTTGATGCCAAAAAATAAAAATTCATGAGCAGAAGAAAGAAAGTACAGTTTGAAAACTGGAATAACTAAGTGTGACTTTCAGCTGCCTAAGTGGTGGGACTAAGGAATAGACAAAGGCTCTTTGTTATCAGAACATATATGATAACATGCCATTCCAAAGTTGTTACAAGTAAAGAGAATTTTCCCTTTTTCTTTAATTCTTTTTTTTAAACTAGAGATGTAATAAGGGGTGGGTTGATTTAGGACTGAATATCACGAGCAATGGATGTTCAACTGATGTTCTAAATTTGGTCATTGAATAATCCATGAAAGGTTCTCCTATGTGTGTTTGTTTCCTAATGGCACCAAAAAAGATAAAATAATCCACTTCAAATATACATACTGGGAAATATCAGAAGGATCAAAATGAGAAAACTTCAAAGACCTGAAAAGTTAAATACCAAGGCAACAGTATCTCCTTTTCTCCGTACTACTGTATAATATTTCATATTGCTCTGAAATATGATTACTTGCGTTAAGACCCCAACATTCCATTTCAACATTAAACAATAAAATACTTTAGCAAAGACTCTGATATAAGATAAACCCTAGCACTATGAAATGCTAGTCTGAATAAATATAAATCCATTTTGTGTTTAATGCAATGGTATGTGTTGTTAGCTGACTGAATCTTCTTTCTATTGTTCAGTAAAAATGAAGTATATGTTTAGTCACAGCAAAGACCTAAATTTCACAGTCACATCTTTTTTTAATTCTATCATGGTTTTTTTCCAGTCCAGCTGTTGCATATTTTCTGTATATTTAAAAGCTTGGTGTTGGCAGAGTTACAATAAAACTTATTTAATTTTTTAAAATTCATTCAATTTCTATAACCGCTCAACTCAAGTATGTTAATAGCAATCTTGCTCTTTATGAATTAGGCTTGTTTCCAAGTTTGTTTATGACGACTGAGTCTGGAAATTGAAGGACAAATATTAAATGTCCCAGTTTGAGGAAAAAACACCTTAATCAGTGTATCAACTGAGATTCTGGTTTCATTTGCCCCGTAGATAAAAATGAGCAACTTTCTATGGACATTATGGCAGAGATGTACATACTCTTTCCTTTTTCATATCTGAGAGATAAAAAGGGTCAATGCTTTGGTATCGCTCACCATCTTGAATAATGCTGGACTGAAAGTTCAAACCTCAACACCCTGTTTTAATTGGTCAGGATTTTGATTTAACCAATGGTGCAGATTCACTCAAGACTGCTTATAATGTCAACAGTTCCTTGTGATGCCCTTCTAATCTAGCGATAGCAATAGCACTTAGACTTATATATCGCTTTACAGTGCTTTACAACCCTCTCTCGGTTTACAGAGTCACCATGTTGCCCCCAAACAATCTGGGTCCACATTTTACTGACCTCAGAAGGATGGAAGGCTGAGACAACCTTGAACTTTGTGAGATTTGAACTGCTGAATTGTAGGCAGCCAGCAGTCAGCAGAAGTAGCCTGCAGTACTGCAATCTAATCACTGCTCCAGAGGTGGTATTCAACAGGTTCTGACCAGTTCTGGTGAACCGGTAGCAGAAAATTTGAATAGTTTGGAGAACCGGCAGATACCACCTCCGACTGACCCCACCCCCATTTATTCTCTGCCTCCTGAGACCCAATGATCGGTGGTCTTCTTTTGTTGCCCTGCACAGGAGAATGGAGCTGAAAAGCATATTAGTGGGGTCGGGAGGGAATGGGATTTTGTAGTATCCTTCCCCTGCCACACCTACCAAGCCACGCCCATCAAGCCACACCCATAGAACTGGTAGTAAAAAAAAATTGAATCCCACCATTGCACTGCACCACTACGGCTCTTAAGTATCAAATGGAAATGCCATAATCAGTGATGGAATTCAAATAATGTAACAATTGGTTCTCTGCCCTAATGATTTCTTCCAACAACCACTTTACCAAACTGCTCAGAAACTTAACAACTGGTTCTCCCAAACTGGTGTGAACTGGCTGAATCCCACCACTGGCCATAACTTTTTATCATCCTTAATGTTTTCCTAACATTATTTTCTCTAGACATAGAGATCTACTATTGTTACCTAAGAAACATCTTTCTTTGCAAAACAACTTGTAGATAAGGTTCTAGGGCTACACGAAAAAGCAAGGCCCTAAGTTATTTATTTTAATGACTACTGCAAGGTTCAATGAGTATGTTTTATTCTTTTAGCAATTGATATACACTAACTTGCTTTCTTCATTTATAAATTCCCACAAAAAGCAGTAGGATAGTATTGTCAAAGGAACAATATCTTCTCTCATTCTGTATAAATCAGATGACACTGAATGATAATTATTTGTCGGAGCTCCATAGATCTTCAGACTTTAATGGCTCTTTCAGGCATCCTGTCTCCTTTCAGATTCACTTTAGTGGTCTATTCACAAAGTGCAAATTAATCCTCAAAGCAACCAAGAGATACATCAGAGAGAAAAACATATGCATAGAACAAGGCAGATAAATTGCTGAAGAGTTGTGTCACTGTCCCTTGTTAAATTCAAGTAGTTTCTAGACAAATTTGAGCAATTGTCCATAACAGGAAATTGTTATTCTTCTGCCTGTAATCATTTGCATGAAATAACTGATAATCCGCACACTGTAATTAGTGAGAATTAGTGTCATAATGACGGGCACTTCAATATTATACTTTGCACTTCTTTGGAAACTGATGCTATCTCTATTAAAGCTGTGCAGTGATCTGGGTTTGAGGGGGTAAAGGTGATTCAAATATAGAAGCATTCATGTTACAGCTGTCAACAACTTCTAAAAGAACTTACATCTTTTCCTGAACATATCAACTTTGAGTCTGAATTATTGACCTTCCACAATTTGTACAGCAGAACAGTCATTGTATTCCAAGTCAAGGCAAAAAGGAAATCACACAACCAGAAAATATTATGGAAGCATGTTTATAAAAACACATTCACCTTGTATAAAAAGATATGCAATATCTATGTCATATAGAGACCAGTGGTTACCAACCAGTGGGCTGGGGATTACTGGTGGTCCACAAGAAAATTTTGATGGTCCACACAGAAATGTCACTCCCAAGGCACACCCCAAAACAATTAATCCAGGCTGTGTGGGAACACAAGGCTGGACCACCCACGTGGCCCGTGGGAACACAAGGCTTGCGTCGCTTGCATTGCAAACAACATGAGGTAGTAAGGGGAGGGGGGAAAGGGCAGAAGGGGGGGAACTTGCCTCACTCACCCCACATGCCTTGCCTGGCCACTGGGTTACTTCTTTCTGCTTCTTTCTTCTTCTGCTTTTGGCTGCACACAAAGAAAGCAGAAAAAGTCTTTCTCTCTTTCCCCCAAACTCTGCCAGAAATGAGTCTTTGGGACCCTGCAAGGCATCCTTCTCCAAGAGGCTGCACTGATGCAACAAGTCTCACAAAGACTCATTTCTGGCAGAGTTTGAGGGGGGGGGGAAAGAAAGATTTCTGCTGCTTCTGCTGCTTTCTTTGCATGAAGCCAAAAGTTTCTCCCCCACCCCCCGAGAGCAGAGTTGGAGATGGTACCTGCAATCCCAAATAAAGAACAATCGATCGGTAGGAAAACAGGGTGGGGAATTTTCCTGCAGACTTTTGGGGGGATTTTCCCAGGGCCTCTGGTCCACGGGATTTAAAATTATGAGTTTGGTAGTCCCTGAGGTTCAAAAGGTTGGCGACCCCATGATATAGACAAAAGATTGAAAAATCTTTTCAATCCCAGATGGACTAACTTCTTCTTGCTTGAAAGTCTGTGCTCATCAACCAGCTTTTATCTTCACCCCCATCTTTAACAAATCACTGAAGAAGTGTTATGTTCCTTCTTGCTTCAAATGCCGTACTATCATCCTGGTGCCCAAGATACTCTCCATCAAGGAGATGAATGACTACAAACTGGTTGTTCTGACATCTGTAGTTATGAAAATCTTTGAAAGGTTAGTGCTGGCCAACCTGAAAACCATTACATATCCATTGCTAGATAGATCAACAGATAGATCCATAGATCAGCAGAGGATGCTGTTAATATGGCACTGTACTATATCTTTGCACATGTCCTTTTTGTGGACTTCGGCTCGGTATTCAAGACCATCATTCCAGAAATTCTTCATTCTAAACTGATTAAGCTAGCTGCACCTGCCCATAATTGTAGGTGGGTTATAAACTTTCTGACAGATAGAAACAGGTGAAGCTTGAGAAAATCACATTGAGCACCCATCACATTATTCTTTTCTCTATATACCAATGACTAAGGATCCCTCTATTAAAGTACTGAAGTTTGCAGATGATACATCAGTCATTGGTTTATTCGAGATGAGGCTGAGTCTGCATATAAATGGGAGGTTGCCCTGCGATGCAGCTGGAACAGTCTGTAGATAAGCACTCTTAAAACTGTAGAGATGAGAGTGCATACTGAGCAGCCTTCCTATTCTGCCACCTCTTAGACAACACAGTATCAACAATAGAGTCCTTCAGGTTTCGGAGTTCTGCAATATCCCACGATTTAAAATGGACACTAACATTAGAACCATCATTTAAAAAGCACAACAAACAATGTTCTTCATGTGTCAACCCCAGAAAGTTCAGACTATTCAAAGAGTGCCGATACAGCTGTAGAGAAGAATAATTGAGTCTCTCATTTGTACTTCTATAACTGTCTGCTTTGGTACAGCAATTAAAAAGAACAGGTACAGACTTCAACAGAAAGTTAGGACTGCAGAAGAAAGCTATTGCAACCAGCCTTCCTTCCGTTGAGGGCCTGCATATTTCACAGGTCAGAAAGAGGACTAAGCAAATATCTACAGACCTTCACATCCTGGACATAAACCCTCAGGATGTAACAGGACATTGTCTGCCAAAACAACGAGGCACAAAGACAGGTTTTTTTTCCCCTTGTGCCATCATTTTGCTGAATATCTAATTCCCACAGTACTGTCATTGTTATGATTATTTCTTTGATATTATGATTATTATTACTTTGTTTTGTGCATGTATACCTAGCTTCTGCCCTTGAGACAAATTCCTTGTGTATCTAATCACATTTGGCCAATAAAAGTACTATATTCTGTTCCATTCCGTTCCATATTATGTATTGAGATGGATGACATAAGGCTAGAAGAATTTCAGGTACTGAATTATTTTCTTTCTAGAACTAATATATTGCTAAGTATACCAGTTGATGCTTTCTGATTTTATTTCCAACGATGTTATGAACCAGCACTGATGAAGAGTATGTGTGCACTGACTGCATTTGTAACGGCAATTGCTATTAGACCAGGAATCAATTCTTCTTTATAGGAAGTCAAAGCACTTTCACTTTTGAAATTTAGTTTACCAGGAAATATTTGGCACTACTCTAGTGCACTTAGAATTTACAAGGTAATAGCCCTCTCCGTTCATCAACCTTAGTTGTAAACTTAGTCTTCACCTTTCGTTTACCAGAACCTTCAACTGTGACATAAAAAGCACTAATCTACAGGACTATATAGTTTACTATTTAGGATGCTGGTAGAGAAAACTCTCCCTTCGGGAATGTATGATATTTGGGGAAGAAATGAAAAACATGTTTCTCTTGTTTGATACAACACCGTTAGCATTATAATGCAGAGGCAAAGAAGGCGAAGTTGCCAAAACATAAATATATAATGCAAACATTATGAATGACATCAAGTGCATCATTTTAAATCATATGTCACCTTCATAAAAACATGGTACTTACTGCGTGTGAATGAATAAGTTCAATGCAAGGTGCTGATACATGGTTTTAAATGATATATGAGTCATACACTTCAAACCTCTACTTTTTTTACAGCTGATCTGGGCACTAAAATTGTATAATAACCTTTTCCCCTGTAGTGTAATGACCCTGGATGGTGCTTTTTCTATAATCCAAGTATTTCCAGAATAACCCTGTGTTCACTCACCCTCCTTTGATGAATTGACACTCTTCTGATACAGTGGCAAAACTGATAAATCTTTAAAACTAAATAATTTAAAATTCAGCTGAAATATAGGTATGCTAGTTTTTCTTTATATCTAGTTTCTTTCTTTTTTCCTTTCTTTTTTCTAATTCAGTTTTTTGAGGCAGAAAATGAATACAAATACCTACTAGCAGGTATATTTAGCATAGTTGTTCAAATGTTCTTGCCTGAATTTTCTGTAATAAAATATTCTAAATAAAAATGAGAATCTGGGTCTTTGGGGCAGCAAACTCTTAATTTTCAAATGTGTGTTGGTCCTTATGCTATCAGGTTTTAAAGAAGGATGACTAATATATTTATTCACTGGGCATTTATGAGACAATGGTGGCCTATGGCAAACAGGTTCTTAAATTGTTTCCTGTTGATATATTGTTATGGGGGCTTTCTTTTAGTTACTCCATTTTGTGGGATGATTTGATATCATGTCATGCTGCTGTACTTATTTTGGGTGTGTATATGTGTGTATCACTTTTTCTGTTACATATAAACATTGTCATTTGACTTCTTCCCATATCTATTCAATCCTAAAACAGGTACGTACACATGTAGAACATTATCCTTAAGGACTAGTGACTAATTTGGGACATCACTTAGACTATGAGAAATCACAAATATGTTAGAATGTGCCTAGAGAATAGATTGCACCATTTCTTTCTGCTTTGAGCTGCCTTGATACATTGGTGAGAGCTATTGGCACATTGGAACAATGAAACATAATTTTTTATTCAGAGGCATCCATGAGATCCATGCTTTTTATCAAAACAATGAAAGTAATGTTGCTATTGTAAATATAATTTCTGCTCCCATCTGCAGATAAATGCAACATAAAGAACAGTGGTGGAATTCATTTTTTTTTACTACCGGTTCTGTGGGCATGGCTTGGTGGGTATGGCAGGAGTTGGATACAGTAAAATCTCCAGTCAGAGGTGGTATTTGCTGGTTCTCCAAACTACTCAAAATTTCTGCTACCGGTTCTCCAGAACTGGTCAGAACCTGCTGAATACCACATCTGATAAAGATGTATGTACAAAGGATGTACCACATTGGCATGACATTGCTTTTGACCTCATGCATTGAAATTGTCTCTGACCTCCTGTTTCACATGATGTCAAAATGATATTAGAGAATATTAAGCTGATTAAAAGAGAATGTTATCGGGATCTCTGTGTTTTATCCAACTCACTGCTTTCTCTTTAATGTTCCAAACTTTTCATCTTTCTTTGTATGGTGCTTCCCTCCTAAAAATTCTAATTTCAATCTGGCCAGTAAACATTGCAGTCCAGTGGTGGGATTCAAATTTTTTTACTACTGGTTCTATAGGTGTGGCTTGGTGGGCATGGAAGGATACTGTAAAATCTCCAGTCAGAGGTGGTATTTGCCGGACCTCTGAACTACTCAAAATTTCCGCTACCGGTTCTCCAGAACTGGTCAGAACCTGCTGAATACCACCTCTGCTACAGTCCACTTCAAAACCCACATATTCTCCTTAGCAAACGTCCAGTGAACTAAAAATTATATTCAAGGAAAAATAAATGTGGAGCTTCTCACTTCTGTTTTCATTCATTTATTCTTGTCTGCCTGAAGAGCTGCACAGTACTGACTGTGATAGCATTCACTCTAGTTCAGAGCAATATGCCCCCTAACTTTTTCAAAGAAGGTATCAAAACAAGTCACTTATTATTAGTCCAGTTTTTGCAGAAAATGAAATGGCATACCAGTTGATGGGATTCTAAAATTTTTACTACCGATTCTGTGGGCGTGGCTTTGTGGGCGTGGTGTGGCTTGGTGGGCATGGTTTGGTGGGCGTGTCAGGGGAAGGATACTGTAAGATCTCCACTCCCTTCCCATCAAGAGGAAGGATACTGCAAAAATCCCCATTCCCTCCCCTCCCCACTAACCTGCTTTCCAGCTCCGTTTTCCTGTGCAGGGCAACAAAAGAAGACCCGATCTGCTGGGATTCAGGAGGCAGAGAATAAATAGGGATAGGGCCAGTCAGAGGTGGCATTTGCCAGTTCTCCGAACTGCTCAAAATTTCCACTACCGCTTCTCCAGAACTGGTCAGAACCTGCTAAATACCACCTCTGTGACATAGTAATAACAGTTTAAATACATCAGGAACTCAACTGAAAGAAGGAAAGCTTTGTGATAGCCCCTGAGGTAATTTGCAATACAGAACTTCAACTTCTTGTGAAGTAAATCAAATTAAGTAACTTTTAGGTAGTGCAGCTCTGCTGTTGGGAATAAACCTCAGTAAAATAACTCAATTAATTACTAGTTGCCATTGCCTACTGAGTTATACAGCAGTATGCTACTAAAGACTTATAGAAGGAGTTAATTAAGTGAGCAATGACTCATTACTCTATTAGCAGCAGTCCCAACCAGCATAGTAATGATGAGGGATACTGCAACTTCATCTCCAGATACTTCTGATCTGGGGCTAGGCTTGGCTCTGAAAATCGATTCCTACAGCAGCAACAACATGATGATATGAACTGCAATAGAAAGATTACATAAGTCAATAGTACTATTAAACAAGGTTTGAAAGCTGTTCCATATCTCTGTGGCTCTATAACATGAACTGTATTCAAAAGCAGAACCAGTTTAGTTCTGCTTCAGCTGCACTTTTTTGAAATATGAAGTCAGATTAATGTTTTCTTTGAAATATTACAGCCCCGAGAAATGTTTAAGTCATCCATTTCTCCATTCAAGAAATCTCACTTTATCAGCTTCTTACTTGATCAGTCTTTTCAAAGAGAAAGGTAGAGTAATGCTTTTGCAAATTCTGAGATCAAAATCGCTAAGATTATTTTTTCCAACCACTAGATAAATGTAGACAATATAAGAAAAAGGAGGGTTTAATTCCTTTTATTTCTCTTTGGCATAGGGTGAAAGTAAAGGATTTTTTGTTTCTCTAGGATCTAGGTTAGTGTTGTTTATCTATGCTCTTATTCTCAGAGGTTTTCTGATTGTTTTAGTGACTGAAACATAAAAGTGATGGTTGTGTAGAAGTGCTTAAGAACACTTCAGGAAAATATTTTCTTTTTTATGGAACACAACAATTCAATAGATTATATATACCACAAACATTGTACTTAAAACTTTTAAGCTTGTCCTGTCTAAAGTTAAAAGTAGGGTTTTTTTAAAAAAACATTCTATGGGATATACTATATTTTTTAAAAAAAATCACTGAACAGAGATAAGATATATTGTCACATTCTCCTGAAAGTTTTTATAGAGAGTGCAGGGTAAATTCAAACAAAATATGCTCATCCTCATAGCAGGTTTTGCATATCCATAGATTTATGCTTGCTCTTGAAGATTAATGAGCTTTAGAATATGCGGTAGGATGAAAGAAAAGTCAAAATTATAACATATACTGATACTAATGCAGGAAATAAAAAAGAACATAAAAACATATGTGGAACAGGCTTCAAAATTTGCTAATTATCTGTCGTTATCAGTGGACCAATTACTCTCTAATTAATAAAGTGCAGGGTAAAGCAGCAAAAATTTTCAGAGGGAGCTGGTGAAAGTTAAGATAAAATTAATTCAAATCATCAGTGGAATCAGTGTTCATGGAGATTCGTAAGGTTCTTGGTTAGAAAGAAATACTGTACCTAGAAAAAACTGTAATCTTATTCTAATAAAAAGAAGTCCTAGAGCTGATCTCATTGACCCATTAGCAAATCTTGGCTGAAGTCAAAATGTACTTGTTCCTAGCCATGCATTTCAAAGATAGTAGCTGTGAAGGGAGAACAATAGATCCTTGAAATCTATAGGTACAGTAGGAAAAAAAAATCAAGATCCTTATAACATAACATAATTATTCAGATTCATCTAGATCATCAGAGGATGAAGTCCCTTTTTATTAAAAGAAAGCAGTTTGGTTGACTGAAGAAAGTTCAAGGTTAAGTAATACATTACTTAAATCCTTAAGAGTATTTGTTCTGAGTTTTTTTTCTTGAGGTCTAGATTGCTTTCAAGGCAATCATATCCTTCAAAAGAAAGGAAAAAAAAGTAATATGAGACAGAAGATGTTGCCTCTCAATATTTAATCAAGAGGCCTAGAAGTTCTCTCTGATTCTGCAACAAACTCTGAACTTGTACTGAAACCTAACTTATTCGCAGATGTAATTAATGACTGACTATATTGCTTTTATTGGGAATTCTGTGGGCATGTGATTGCTGTCTTCGCTTGTTTTTCCTGTAATATCTTTTCCTAATAAATTTCTTTTTATCTCTAGAAATTGGTTTTATAAAAGAACTTCTCACTGAAACCTCCCCAACCTGCAAGATTTTCACACAACCACACTTTTTTTTCAAGGATTTCCACCAAGTTTGCTAAGTACTGTACTTCTGAGATTTAAATAAAAAGCACCTTCCCTTTGTCAGGTGGGGGTTAAGTGGGGAATAGGACTGAAAGAACAATTCTGTAATGGAAGAAATAATACTCCCCAGCCAATTTACAGGTTATTAGGAAGTGCAGACTGACCGATATAGTCATGTTCACGCCATATAATACTAATTATGAAGTTCAACACTACCAAGCCACCTTCATCCCTATCCCACACAGTAGACAGGGTATCAAAAGTAGGACCAGCATGGATAAACTGATAGTTCTTATCTACTTGTTCTCCATTGTAGTAATATATAGGACTTCTATTTCTCAGTGGTCAACAATCCTATTATGTCCATCAAAGGGCAATTAATAACCCATCCAAGATCTTGCTCTCTGAAAATATTCCTTCACTTTGCTTTCAAATTGAACAAGTGTTGGTCTACATGGGTTGTCCCTAATATGAAGCAATTCTCATTTTAACATTTGATGACTGTGTATAATAATTTTTAATTAGAAAATTCTTGAAAGAAGGTCCTGCTAGTGAAGTTTAAATTACCACTACCCTCCCAGTTAATTCAATCTTCATTGATTAGCCCTTGGGCTGTATCAAAGTGCAGAATTCCAGAAACAAATTGTTACTAAAATTTGATAAAAGCAATTTAAAATGGAATTGGATAAAATACAATGTTAAATGAAATTGGAATAAAATACGAATTAAAATGAAATTGAAATAAAATACAATAATTTAAGACATGGATAAAATATGATAAAATTATATTTTGGTGTCACCCCTGCAATCTACCCCAATCAGCCCCTCAACTGAACCATTTTGTTTAAATACTGTGTTGTGTTAAATGTTATTTTCAGATTCTGGCCACACATAAGGTAAGTTATTTCCCTTCCAGTTAATAACACATGTACCATCTTCCTGACCCTGGTCATACTACAGATGTATAAGTATATGTAGTTTATAGATTTATAATCCAATGAATAGGTTTTATGACTGCTTTTTCAACTAATCTCTTTATAATTGATTGATATAGAGAGATGCCATTTTATTGTACCAGTGGGATGCAAAATGTGAGTAAAAGTGGGGCAACCAACTTTCCTTTTGACTTTAAGGAAAACAAAGCACAGCAAAGTAAACAATACTGATGAACAGATGGAGACATCCTCACCATCCCTTGTGAGTATGCACAAATATAACTGAAAGGGTTCAAGTATATTGCTATGTAATGTTCTGTGATGCCTGAATTGCAGTTAGGCCAATGTTTAAATTGGGAACTGCATTTAATTGTTTGAAAGAAATATTCACTGCTGTGTCACCTGTCTTTACCAATCGAACTGCATTCTGGAGTTCTTCATTAATTACACTCTCATATAAATACACCCTGCATTTTATCGCTTAATTTTATAAATGGTATTTGATTAATTATGCTTCCAATAACTGAATATTTCTGTCACGATTTAGACAATCTGTTTGCTGCTGAGCAGAAGTCATGCAGATAGATTGATAATTTTGTCTCCTTTCAAAATTTAGATGCAAACATGGAGAGAACTGTCAACAAATATTTTATAGTTCATTACCTTATTGAAAGAATTCAAGTATAAGTAAAGCACATGTCTTAATAGACTCTGCATAACTCATAGACAACAGAGCTGCCTTTCATCTGGGCCCTGAATTACTAACATTTCTTTTTCTGTTCATTTGTAGTCTACTGATGATCTGCCTTCAAAAAGAAAATTTGGAAGGTATCCAATTGCTAATTCGGTGACTGTTTTTCAGTTATATTTATCTGTTCTTCCTATGTCTCATGAAGCCAAATCACATCCAACCAGTCAAGAATATGCAGTCAGGCAAAAACAAACTTCTAGAAATATTAAAACACATGGAGTCTTCAGCACTGCATGAGAACCAAGGAACAGTGGGGTATGGATGGAAATGGTTACTCTGTGTCTTGTCTTTGTCTAACAGATTGTCAGTCTCAGATCACTTCTAATTACAATGGATCCAAAGGTACTTATCAGGCTCAGAAACTCTGATGGCAGCCCACCACAATCACATGACTGCATTTAATTAAACACTTGGGTGCCAGCCTGATTTTACAGCTGTCTGTATTGTCCCATGGTCCCATGGCCACGATTTATGATGTTTTTTGCCAAAAGGGAAAAATGCCGCATAGAAAATCATGGGTTCACTTAACAACCACGATATTTCTTAGCAACCATTCACCTAATGATCATGATGATTCCCTTAATGACTCACACAAAAATGTCATAAAATTGGGTCAGTCATGTGATGGCTCACTTTATGATGTCATGTCTTAGAACCATAATGGGAAGGCAACTTACTGTCATAAATCAAGTTGTACATGCTTTTCACTTCTAAGCCACAACCAGGTTCTCAAACTGGCACACAGTCACAGAACACAAACTCTTGGAGTCTTTGCCCATTCCTATCATTTATTTACTCTCCCAGGAACATTCACATCCACACAGAGAATGCCTCAAGTTTCAACAAAATTATGATTCTCCCTTCAGTGTAACAATATAGTATAAATAAGCTGAGAAAGTTCCAAAATCAATCTATTAGTCCTAGCCCGAAAACAGATACACCCAGACTGTAATGAATTAGAAATTAACTTGGTTATTGTTATACTTAAAGCATTATTGATTTCCCATATTTGACAGTGAGCATGATATTGTAATTAAAATGCTCAATTAAGAATAAGAAGTTTCTAGTCCTGTGGTAGGCATAGAAGCCAACTGGGTGACCTTAGATCAGCCACAACTAATTAGTTTAATCTGCACCAGGGTCTGCTACAAGTTGGATGAACAACACAGCTTTTGTTGCATCATTTACTATGACTTCACCAGGTCAAACAGGCAAGCACAGTGCAAAACTAGAGTGGATACAATGAAAAACAGCCATGAAACTTTACCTTATATTACTAAAACTGTATTAAAATACTCAGCATCTGATTATTTGCATTTATCAATCATTTTCTTGAATATGTACTAAAGTACAAGACCTGAATCTAGTACCCCTGTATTTTATTTACTACTCCTAATCCATAATACTGACAGCCAGTTCAATGCAGTAGTTAAAATACTGGAGATTTTGTACTAGTCCTGTGTTAGACACAAAGACAACCGGGTGATCTTGGGCCAGCTACTCACTCAGTCCTCAGAAAGAAGGTAATCACACACCAGTTCCCAAATCATGCCAAGAAAACTGTAGAGACCTTAACTGTAGGAACTGTAGGGATATTACTTTAGTTGATGACTGTAGAGTCATCAACAGGCAACTCTAGTTTGAAGGCACACAAACTCTTTCCCTCCCTCCCTCCCTCCCTCCCTCCTTCCCTCCCTCCCTCCTTCCCTCCCTCCCTCTCACACACATACACACACAAACATGGAGGGTCATACTAAACTTCCTGAAGCTTCAGGTTATCTACTACCAAAGTTAACTTTCACAAGTAGTTCGTATAAACAGATTTTTTAAATTGGAATTCAAAATGGAAGATAGCAAGCTGGCGATAGGAGATAACTTTATTAAGCTTTTATTTCTATTATGTATTTATTTATGTGTATATGAGTTGCAAACCCAAACAAATGCATTTGCTTTCATGGTAAAATTAGAAGTACTATCCTCACTCCAAACTTGTTTTATGTTACCATGATCAATGCAAATCTATAAATCACATTCATATGATGCAAGGATAGGGAACATGCAAATGACATGGGATGTGAAGTTAGATATAACTGTCCAAAACAATAGCAAACAAGATATATTGAAAAGTGATTGGGGAATATCCATCAAACTTGACTGTAGGCAAATGACTGTAGGCAAATAATCAGCAGAACTAAAATGACAATGATGCATACAGAAAAGTATTATATGAACATTTAACACCTATTGTATACATTATTTCCCAATCATCAATTCACACTTATGGCATCCAAACTCTACAAATAAGAATTGACTTGTTCTTTCTATCTTTTTCCTTTTTTGTGATGACAAATATGAAAACAAGCAGAAGTCAAATTGTTTTCTTCTTCTGTGTGATTGTCACACAGATTTCTGGGAGTATTTGCAACTGACATACTGAAAAAGAATAATTTAAAACTAACAATCTACCATTATAATAGGTTGGATATTGTGTGGTTTTAGAGATGATGATGACAATGACAACGCTGATAGTCATGTTTCTACAATTATACCTTAACTTTTCGTGATTTCTAATTAACTGACAGTAACTTTGCTACCATTGCCTATTTTTCCAGTCCAATATATTTCAATTCTAGTTCTTAAATATTTAGGATCTACTACTAAAGTCCTTCATCTTTCACAGTGAAATGACTTTTCCTTTGTACCATACTTCGGGGAGTCTTCCAGACATTGGTGAAGTTGCAATGGGGCATATACTATGACCTATTTTTTCCCAGTGTAACTTTTTCCTGAATTATTATCTTGTGGATCTTGCGAGCTTACCAGATGGGATAGCATAAGGAACAAAGCTGTTACAGAATCTGTTAGTCCCACTAAAAATACTTCAAAACCTTCTCAAAGGAGGAGCAACAGAAACAGACAGTGAACTGAGTGTGTGGGGTTTCTAACAATGCTACAAGCTCTAAGCACTTATAAGCAGTGTTAGATCGGGTAGATTGGGTTCATAGAGATGTGAGACTCCAAGTGAACAATCAGCTCTTTATTAAGGAATTTAGTTCTGAACAAAGATGCGGCTCATGGCGGCTCTTCATATAGAGCCGGCTCACAGCTCGGCGGCCAATGACATCGCTTTGAATCTCCCGCGATCGGCTCGGCCAATCGCGGTAGATTCTTAGCACGCCAATCATGGTTGCGCAGTTAGCCAATCAGGTTGTGGTCGTGTGGACCAATCGGATTTCAGGATTTGGAGAATGTTAATATAGAACAAGCAGTAACCTGAATATCGGGAAATGAGCCTCCTCAGCTGTCCTTTTCCACTCTCTGTATGGACCTTCTGTCTGAGGCACTGCTGCTACCACTAAACCAAAGAGTGATACACTTTGTTAAACCACTCTCAATCATGCCTCTGTAAAAAGTGGCCAGGACAGAAGGACAAAGATATGCTTTCTTCACCCGATGCTGGGAATGCAGACACTGGTTTGCACACTTTACTAAGGATGATATGTAGAGAGACCAATTCAAATAGTTAATTATTTGTACCCCCAGATACTTAATACTGTTGACCACCTCTACAGCTGCATCCTTGATTCTGAGTGGCATCTGTACTGGCTCTTCCTAAAAGCTACAATGATTTCCTTTGTTTTATTACTTTTATTTCGCTAGTCCACCAGAGCCTTCACCTCTTCCCTATAAGCTTCTTCATTGTCATCCCATATAAGACCCACCAATGCCCTGTCATCCACATATTTCACAATATGATTCATAGCAGATTTGTCACAGCAGTTGTGGGTCATCAAGGTGAACAGTTAATGGGCTCAAGACACGGCCCTGTGGGGAACCTGTACTCAAGGAGATGGAGTTGGAGACTTTTCTCCAACTTACACAAACTGGGCCTATCAATAAAGAAATCAAGTATCCAGTTACATAAGGGAATAGTAAAACCTAATAGGCCCAGTTTGTTCACCAAACGCTGAGGAATGATTATGCTGAGCGCCAAACTAAACAACGGCATTTGCACATGAGTATTCTTCTCTTCCAGGTGCTCCAAGCTAAGATGACACACACGGGAAAGAGCATCTATAGAGCAGTTCTTCCAATAGGCAAACCGTAATATGTCAAATGTAGGGGGAAGGCATGAAACTATATAATCTTTCACCAATCTCTCAAAACACTTCATCATAATGGAAGTGAGTGCAATTGGACGGTAATCATTAAGGCATATAGAATGGAATGGAATAGAATAGAATAGAATAGAATAGAATAGAATAGAATAGAATAGAATAGAATAGAATAGAATAGAATAGAATAGATAATATGGAATGGAATGGAATAGAATAGAATAGAATAGAATAGAATAGAATAGAATAGAATAGAATAGAATAGAATAGAATAGAATAGAATAGAATAGAATAGAATAGATAATATGGAATGGAATGGAATGGAATGGAATGGAATGGAATGGAATGGAATAGAATAGAATAGAATAGAGTAGAGTAGAATAGAATAGAATAGAATAGAATAGAATAGAATAGAATAGAATAGAATAGAATAGAATAGTTCATTGGCCAAGTGTGATTGGACACACAAGGAATTTGTCTTGGTGTAAATACTCTCAATATACATAAAGAAAAGATACATTCGTTAAGAATCAAGAATCACAGCATATAACACTTAATGATAGTCATAGAGTACAATCAACATTCAAATCATACTAGGAAACAGTCAATATAAATCGTAAGAATACAAGCAACAAAGTTACACTCCTACAATCACAAGTGGGAGGGGATGGGTGATAAGGAGTGATGAGAAGATTAATAGTAATGTACACTTTGTAAATAGTTGAACAGTGTTGAGGGAATTATTTGTTTAGCAGAGTGATGGCTTTCGGGTTAGGGGAAAAAACTGTTCTTGTGTCTAGTTGTTCTGGTGTGCAGTGCTCTATAGCATCGTTTTGAGGGAAGAAATTGAAATAGTTTATGTCCAGGATGTGAGGAGTCTGTAAATATTTTCACAGCCCTCTTTTTGACTCGTGCAGTATACAGGTCCTCAGTTGAAGGCAGGTGGGTAATAATTGTTTTTTCTGCAGTCCTAATTATCCTCTGAAGTCCGTGTCTGTCCTGTTGGGTTGCAGAACCAAACCAGGCAGTTATAGAGGTGCAGATGACAGACTCAATAATTCCTCTGTAAAACTGTATCAGCAGCTCCTTGGGCAGTTTGAGCTTTCTGAGTTGGCGCAGAAAGAACATTCTTTGTTGTGCTTTTTTGATGATGTTTTTGATGTTAGGTGTCCATTTTAGGTCATGTGATATAGTAGAACCTAGAAATTTGAAGGTCTCTACTGTTGATACTGTGTTGTCTAGTATTGTAAAAGATGGTAGTATGGGAAGGTTTCTTCTAAAGTCTACCACCATTTCTACGGTTTTGAACAATCAGTTCCAGATTGTTCCAGTTACATCACGAGGCAAGTTGTATAATCTCCTGTCTGTATGCAGATTCATCATTGTCTCGAATGAGACCAATCACTGTTGTGTCATCAGCAAACTTCAGTATTTTAACAGATGGATTGTTTGAGATGCAGTCATTGGTATATAGGGAGAAGAGAAGTGGAAATAGCACACAGCCTTAGGGGGGGGGGCTTGTGCTAATTGTACAGGTATCAGATGTGATCCCACCTAGATTCACCTGCTGCTTCCTGTCTGTTAGGAAGCTTATGATCCACTTACAAGTGTGTTCAGATACCGCTAGTTGGTTTAATTTGCTTAAAAGAGTGTCTGGAATGATGGTATTGAATGTTGAACTGAAGTCTACCCCCTTGCGCAGGTATTTGGAGATTCAAGGTGTTGTAGGATGAAACGCAGAGCCATGTTAACAGCATCATCTGTCGATCTATATGCTCGGTATGCAAATTGCATGGGGTCTAATAGCAGATCCATGGTGGTTTTCAGGTGGGATAGCACAAGCCTTTCAAAGATTTTCATAACTACAGATGTTAGAGCAACTGGTCTGTAGTCATTCAGTTCCTTGATGGAGGGTTTCTTTGGCACTAGGATGATGGTAGAACGTTTGAAGCAGGAAGGAACATAGCACATCTCTAGTGATCTTTGGGTGAAGATGGGGGCCAATTGGTCAGCACAGACTTTTAATCAAGAAGGAGTTATCTTGTCTGACCCTGGTGCTTTTCCTGGCTTCCGTGATTACAGGTTTTTTGGGGGGGCACTGGTACAATGATTGCAGTCTTAAAACATGATGGATCCAGAGCCTGATGCAATGAGAGACTCCTTAAGTACTCACCCAGTGATATTATCGGGACCCACAATTTTTCAAGTGTTGACTTTCCGCAGGACCTTCCGAACAACAGTTATATCAAACCTGAATGCTAGTCAGGCCAGACAATGGTGTTTCAGAAAATTGGATTGAGGAAGATTAGGATATGGACAGATTACTTGTTTGGAAAAATCTCATCATTGCACTCTATACCTGTCTGCGATACCATTTGCACCCACATGTTGTCTTTTAGACACGCTATATGACTCATCATAATGGTTATTTCATTTTTTTGAGAGGGATAAAGGTTGATATAAGTCTTCTATAATCTTTTTTATCTTTAATTTATGGCAAAAAATGGTTAGGCATATTGGTACTTTCATAGACCACGTAAATATGACACCCTATATAAATTCATGTTAAGGTGATCCATAGAATTTAAAGCAAAACAAGTTAAGTGAATATTGGTGTTCTTAAAGTAATGTTCTGTGAGGTGCCTGAATTAAACAATTACTATGGAAAACACATTTTACATTTTTCTATAGAAATGCTCTATAGAGCATTTAATCTTTTATATTTCAAATGTTCATCTATAATAATAATACAGATTTATTCCTCATATTGTGAAGGGCATAGATCATCAACTTATATTCCAAAAGGGAATTTGTAGGTTTATATAGCTCTGCTGTTACAAGATTAAATAATTAGAAATGTCATTCACAAGAACAAAGCTGCTGAGGTGTAAATGACAGATTTAACTATATGATCTGATTCTAAAACATTTCACCTAAAAAGCATACAAAATAAAATTGAATATAAACAGTCTTTTTGGGTTTAATTTTTGGCTTCAATATTGTGAAAAAGGATTTTCAGGGAGGTTTGCAATAACTGTCAAAAAATTAATCTGTTCTTTCTGCAAGTTATAAGCTAGAATACAAGAATAAAGGGCCGTCCGTCCCTGTCCTATTGTTTCTTTTTCTTTTTTTCTTATTTGTATCCATTTCATGTATTTATAACTATGTTTATACCTATACCTGTTATCTAATAATTGTTTGACAAAATAAATAAATAAATACATAAAATGTGAAAAAATAACCATTCACGTAAAGCTCAAGGTTAAGAAGAGTTCAAGGGACAATGACACCCTAAGCTAACTTCCATGTGAGAATATTTCAATGCATTTGAAAAGCATCCCGTGACTCAATCAAAAGTCTATAGAAATACAGCATGGATAAAGTAGGTCTTCAACTAAGAGCAAGTATGATGTAGTGGTTTAAAGCACTGGACTATAAACCAGAGAGCATGGATTCTAGTCCTGTTTTAGACACAAAACCAATAGTGACTTTCTCTGAGACCATGGTAAGAGGCAATGGTAAACCACTTCTGTAAATCTTACCGAAAAAATTGCATGGACTTATCCAGGCAGTCAGCACTGACTTGAAGGCACCTGTGAAAACACACACACACACACAAACACACACACACACACACATCCATAGCACCTCTTTATGCAGCTTCAAGCTCAGAGTATCAAGTACTGTACTAGAAGTCAATACTGACTCAAAGATGCACACGCAAAATAAGGTCTAGTGTTTTTTTAAACAATCTCCTTTACAAATGACATTTTCTTCCACCATTGGTTTCAACCCTTGTTTTTAAAGGACAGAATGCCCTAATATAAAATTGCAGTTTATATTTTGTTACCATCCACCCTTCCCTTAAGCTATTTTTTTATTCTTCTTAACATTAAATCATTTCTATTAGTGTCTATGACTGGCCTGGATATTGGAGAACCCCAAGGATTCACAGAAAAAAACAAAGTGTTGTTAATACGTGCAGATGCTTCCAAGTATCTTCTGTGTCTCTTAAATGCAGAAAAACTTTCACCCTACCACGTTTCTCAGAAAATAAGGCCGGGCCTTCTTTTTTTTTTACCCCCCTCCAAAACAGCTAGACCCTCTTTTGGGGGGTGACTTAATTCCCCACCTTGAATCCTCGGGCGGGTGGGAGGTGACGGCTTGGATGTTGACCTCGGCATTGGTGGGGCACTTCGTATCGGGAGACCTTCCGCCACCATTGCTTTCCCTTTTCCCCATGCTGCCACGGCATTTAGAGCAACACCGCGGCATTTGGCGTAGCCACATGTGGCCAGCCAGGGCTCCTCCCTGAAACCGGAGCCCGAGGAGACACTTGGCTTCAGGCGCTCCTGTCACCGCCTTCCCTTCTCCTTCAAAGGCAAAGCCAATTCTTTTAAAAATGATGCCCTACTACCAGAGGGCAGCCAACCTCACATGGGGAGGTGAGTCTCCTGGGACCACAGTGCAGGAACGGCCCACCCCAGGAGAAGCGCCCAATTGCCATCCCTGCCTGGTGCTGGGCAGAGCACGAAGAGCTTCACCTGGGGCGCCCAGCGCAGCTGACAGGTGGGCCCTCCTGAATGGCAGTGGAGCTCTAGCCAAGGCAGGGAATGCCTCCCCGATGGACCCTCCACATGGCCAGAGCCGTGCAGGCTGGGCAGAGCTGGGAAAGAGAGCCGTGGGTACATGCCCACCCACCAAGCAAAAGAGCTGGCCGACCCGAGCTTGGCTTCCTTCCCAAGTCCCTCCAGCCTGAACCCAAGGGGGCCACCGGGAGAGGCCGCCTGAGGCAGTGATAGCACCCACCCATCCGTGGGCATAATCACAGTCTGTGCCGTGTCCTCCTCTGAGCTGAGACCCGCTGAGTGAGCCTCTGTCCGATGCCCGTGCCACTGCAGCGTTTGGAGCTGCTGGCACATTTGGAGATGCGTGGGAAAGGGGACGGGCTGGGCGAGGGGTGGAAAGGATGAGCATCTTTGGGCTCTCTCCGCTGGACCCGCCAGCCAGGGAAGCAGCGCTGCTGTCGCCTCGCCCCTGTCCACAGATTGGTGGGCGCTATGACTGCCTCAGGCTTTGCCTTCGAAGGCGAAGGGAAGGTGGCGACAGGAGTGCCTGAATCCGAGTGTATCTGCCGAGCTCTGGTTGCAGGGAGGAGCCCTGGCTGGTTGCATGTGGCTGCACCAAACACCGCGGCAGCATGGGGAGAAGGGAAAGCAATGGTGGTGGAAGGTCTCCCAATACGAAGTGCCCCACCAATGCTGAAGTCAACGCAGGCAGCACTATATCCAGGTATTCAACAAAAGTACTTCCTAACAGCAAGCCCCGCCCCCACCATTCCTCCCCATTTTGCATGTTTAACATAGGCCTTAATTTGCGGGGAGGGGCTTCATTTGATTTTATGCCTATAAAGCATGCTGGGACTTCCTATTGGGGGAGGCCGTATTGTTGGAGAAACACAGCAATGATCCCCAAAAGTGATGCTTTGGGTGGTATTGCTACATAGTCCTTTTGAATAGATCACCACTGTGATATAATAGTGCCTGCTATTACTGTATTCCAATTTAGTGCATAGTATTATGGCTCCAAATAATAATAGATTACTATTTGTCCAAAGTTGCAGAAGATCAGGGAAGGTCGAATTTCAAAACTCAGTGTTAAAATCTGGCAATTTAACCTATTCAGGTTAACTCTGTTACACAGGCATTCCTTTTTTTAACAAAACAACGTAAGAATATAATGCTTCGAGCAACACCTTTTTAAAATAAGAGACAAAGCAACTACTGTGCACAGTGGAACTGGAATAGATTTTTGCTGCCCACTATTTATCTCTCTTTCCTCTTACCGCTGCTCCTAAAACAACTCTTTTGTCCTTTCTTCATATACTCTTGCATTAATGCCAGTCAGGCAGTATATTTGGCAGTGATATGATCCATATGTCAAAGTGTGAAACGGGTCCTCCACTCCACCTCCCTTTCGAGCAATGATCTGAGTTTCAGTCCCTAGTTGCCAACCTTGACTGGGAAGGGGAGCAAGTGAAGTAAACATGGCATCTGCTTATTAATTGCTATTGCTGAGGTGCTGGTTTCCTACACATATTTTGTGAAATGTAAAGAGGATAATATTAAACACTTACGTTCTTTGCAAAGCAATAACTATCGCTAACAAGATCCATATGCAAGTCTGTCAAAGGATTGCATCCCCATGGTCACATATCACTGAAAACACACACAGGCTAAAGAGCTGTTCACAGAGCATTAATCCAGAATCATGCATCATGTGTAGCCACTTTGCCACACAAAGGCAATGGATTTTTATTGGCTGCCATTCAGCTAATGGCAGAATGATATCATTCTCCACAGGGAACTGCCAATCCAGCTGGCTCTTGGCATCGTTCATGCATGGTGAGTACTGTCGTTAAAATGATTGTTTTCTTTTGTACAAGTTCAAATAATTTGTACACTAATGTGCTGTGTTGGTGAATATTAAGCAAAAATAGCTTCTTGTTGCTTCTTAAAGATGAACTGGCTGTATGTACATGTTAGACAAGCTCTTTTGGCAAAAACCTTCTCTTCAGAGAGAAGAGAAGTCTATGAAACTTACTGTCACATTTTTTTCACCTTTAAGTTACTCCACAGCTCTTAAGAGCTGTTCAGATTGGCACAGCTTTTCTCCTACAATTTGGATCCAGGAAAATATTGCGTTTCCCAAACTATTTGATACCCATTTTATTACAAGGTGCAAAAGTATACTCTTTTATATTTCAAAGAAAATAGTATTTTTTTTTTCTGTCTCTTCAGTGTACGCTAAGAATGCAACACAGCCATGCAAACCACGAGGGATAAGAATCACAGTCAGTATGTCAGAACTAAAGCAATCCTATGACTGTGGAGAAGTTTTCTTGGAATGGCATTTCACAATCTTAGTTGCCATTCACTCAATATGGTCCAAACTGCCAATGTTCTTCCTTTCTGCCCATTGTTCCAAAAATATAATGAATCTTGGTGATGCTTAGGTCCATTTGAATATAGTCCCTTTTTGCAGAGAATCCCAAAGCGAACAAACATACAATCTGGCCATCAAATTACATCATTCCATCTCTTAAGATGTAACATCACAACTTGAGTGCCCAGGGGAAAAAAACAAATTGTTTCTTATGCTTTACAAAAGGCTAACAGGATCAGAACTAATCAAATCTCAAGGGAAAGATCATATCACTGGGTGAGTGCCCTGGGTATGTTTCCTAGTTCCATTCAGATAATATTGGCAGAAAGATTGTGTGTGGTGGGATAATATAACTGATATACCTCATTCCTCATTAGTCATAATCACAATAACTTGAATTACAGTCAAGATTCTATTGGCATATATATATATTCATAGATTTTCATGGGTACAGGTATGCAGGTCTTGGCGTGTTTGGGTCTTTTCCTTTGTAAGATTGATAGTATCATGGCAACGTTTCAATGAGGTCTCACTCGTCATCTTCAAACTGGTGCTCTCGTCTTCGTGCTTGCGCAAGCAAAGTGTGATCGGAGCTGCCTTCTCCCTATATATATTGGTGGGGAGGTTGGCTTTGTTGTCATTTCTTGATTGGTTGATGGAGTTGAGGTTTGCAGATTGACTGGCTTTTTTGTAAGAACATGTGTAGCTGAGCTATTGGCTATGTGTCTATCTGCCTCCTGTGTTGTAATGACCTGGGTAGTGGGCTGTGTGATGACCTTCTGAGTTCTATTGTTGTGACATCCTGGGTCGTGTGCTGTAATATCCTGGGTTGTTGGCTGTGTTGTGACATCCTGAAGTTTTGTGGTGTAACTGCCTGAGTTCTGTGATATGATACCCTGAACAGGTGGCTGTGATGTGATGTTCCGGGTTTTGGTTTGGCTCCGAGTTTGAGGCCTGGCTATGTGTTCATGGCATGTGTCAGTTTGCTTGGTTTGGGGGTCGGGGTGTGTGGCAGCTGGTGATGGAGCTGTGGTCTGGTTTCTGGACAGTCCAGAAATGCCACCCCAGAAACCGTCTATGGGGTGGGTTTGGATTTGAGTCTGGTGAGGGAGATTGGTGGTGGCGTCATGTGTTGTTTTGGGTCCGGTGTTGGTTTTTGTGGCTGGGACTCGATGTCAACTTAGATGTCATTTTATTTAGTTCTATAAAGAAAGATTTTCCCAAATTTAATCATTTGGAATATATATATTTGTTTTGGTAAAGTATTCATTTTCACTGTTGCTATTCTTCCTAATATAGACAGTTTCAATTTGGCCCATAATTCCAATTCTTTTCTTATTTGCTTAATCAGTTTAATATAATTATCCTCTTTTAGTGATAATTATCTGCGTGATATCCAAATTCCCAGGTATTTCACCTTTTTTACTATTTGCAGTCCCATTATGTTTTCTAATTTTACTTTCTGTTTTGTTGTACAGTTTTTGACTATCATCTTAGTTTTATTTTTATTTATTTTAAATCCTGCCATTTCCCCCAATTTTATCCAAATTCATTGGATCTTCCGCTATAAATACCAAGTCATCGGCAAATGCCTGAACTTTATATACCTCATTTGTAATTTTAATTCCATGAATCTCTGGGTTTTGTCTCGTTGCAGCTAGCAACACTTCTAAAGACAAGATAAATAACAGAGGCAATAATGGACACCCTTGTCTCACTCCTTTTGCAATTTCAAAATCTTCAATGCCATCTCCATTTAATAATATACTTGCTTTTTGATTTGAGTATATTTCTTGTATTGTTTTTTCTATATTAGTGCCAAAATTCAACTTTTTAATTTGATATAACATGAATTTCTAATTGAGATTATCAAATGCCTTTTGTGCATCTAAAAAAATTAAGGCTGCCTGTTTTTCTGGGTGAGCTTCGTAGTATTCAATCAAATTTAGTACTGTCCTAATATTGTTTTTGATTTGTCTATTTGGCAGGAAACCATTCTGGTCTGTATGTATAAGTTCACTCAAAATTGGTTTCATTCTTTCTGCCAATATTGTCATAAATATCTTATAATCCGTATTTAGCAATGAGATTGGCCTATAGTTCGCAATTAGTTGTTGATCGGTACCATCTTTTGCAATTAAGGACATGTATGCCTCGGACCAGGACATCAGAAGTCTAGCTTGCGTTAATGCCTCTTTATATACTGTAGTTCCAGTAATATTGGTTTGAATATTTCAGATAAATTTTTATACAGTTCGCCTGGTAGACCATCTGGACCTGGTGTTTTATTTATTTTTTGTTTTTGTATCACCTTTCGTAACTCTGTTAATGTTATTTCTTTGTTAAGTTTTTGATGTTTTCTTCTGAGATTGGACTCAGACTATTTCCCTCCAAGTAGTATCTAATGTTTTTTTCCATAACTTCTTCTTGCTTATAAAGCTTGCCAAAATACTTTTGCACAATTCTCTTTTTCTCCTCCATCTGATAATACACTGTCCCTTCCTCATCCTTGAGTTGCTGAATTAGCCTTTTCTCTTTCTCTATTTTTAATTTATGGGACAATCACCTTCCTGGTTTATTTGCTGATTCAAAGAAATTACATTTAAGAGTTTTTAAGTTATGTGCATTTTCCTCAATATCTATCAAATTTAGTTTATGTCTAATCATCCCTATTTCTTTCTTAGCTTCCATATTTTGTGGGTCTTTTTGGAGCTCATATTCAATTATTTTAATCCTTTCTTGTAATTCATTCTGTTTCTTCCACTTTTCCGTATTTTTCTTAGCTATATAGGCTATTGATATGCCTCTCATGAAGGCCTTTGTAGTGTCCAATTAATTTTGTAAACTAGTATCTTGTATTAAATTAACCTTAAAGAATATTTCTAACTCATTTTTAATTCTTGAAACATATTCTTTTTCTTTTGTTATTTGTGAATCTTTTTCCTTTTATTATGTCCTTTCCATGTAATTTTAACTGGGCTATGATCAGCCCATATATTGGGCATTATCTCTACTTCACTAATGTCTTTCTCAATTGCCCCATTGACCCATACCATATTGATTCTGGACCATGATTTTTGTGGACTAGAATAAAACATGAATTTCTTCTCATTTGGATTCCTCTTCTCTGTATGTCTTCCATATTGGTCTCTTGTGTTAAATCAAAATATTTTTTGGTAGAATTCTCTTTTTTTTCCCCTAGTCCCTTCCATACTAATATAGACTTTTTTTAACATCAACGATGGCATTAAAGTCTGCTATCAAACAAATATTTTCTTCACCTACACTAATTATTTTTTCATATAGTCCCTTATAAAACTTCTTCTGGTTATCATTAGGGGCATATATCCCCACCAATAGTAATTGTTTTTGATGTAAATTCATTTATATCATAAAAAATTTGCCTTGTTTCATCTGCATAATTTTTTTTTTGCATTTATTCCTTTTTTTTTTTACATAAATTGCATCCTCCCTTTTTTTTAATCTGCCAATGCTGTAAATAATACACCTAACTTGGGATATACTAGATATTTTTATGTTGTTTTTGGATATGTACCTCTTGCAGGCATATAATGTTGATGTTTTGTTTAATTAGTTTAGTTAATATTTATTTCCTCTTGATCTGGGAGTTTAACCCATTGATGTTTATTGAGAGTAATTTAATCTCATCTTCCATTGTTAATTCTAAGTCTACCTAAATCTTCTGTTGGTTCTTGCTTCTCTCTGGGTCTTACTCTTAGTCCTTCTCTCCTTGGGTATTCTCTCTTTTTTTTGCCTCTCTCTTCTTGGTCCTTTTCCTGTATTCCCTGTTGTTGATCTTCTTGTTGGTCCTCCTGACTCTTGCTTTCTGACTCTTCTTTGCTACCTCCCTCTTCCTCTATTTCCATCAACTGATCGTAAAGCTCTTGCGCCTTTTCAATACTATCAATTTTTAATCTTCTTTCTTGCCACATCACCAGCATTCATTCAGGGACCAGCCATCGGAACCAGATGTTTTGTTTATTCAGGAGTATCACCAGAGATCTGTAGTTCTTCCTCAACTCTCTTACCCACTTCGGGATTTGTTTCAAGGTCACGATCTCTTTTTCTTTATAAACCATCAGCTCATCCTTTGTGATTCTATATACAATGTCTCTTACATTCTGGGAGGGCTTCCTCACACCTTCATCTTCCACTCCAGGGTCTATGTGCCCTTCACTGGGGCCTCCAAACATGCAGATTGGGTACAAGAGACCAGAGCTTGCGCTTCTCTCCCCCACTCCACCGCAACGCTGCAACCGGAAATCTCCTAATTCTGAATTCTTCCTTTTCCCTCTTTTGGATGATAGGGAAGAAATTTTGTTCTTCTCTAATCACCTACTCATAAGTACATAAAAATTTGACCAGGCTGTCAGCTAATTCCTCTAGCCAAAATTAAACAATTCAGCCAGCTGTAGAAATTTAAAATGATTCAAACTAAACAGCTATTTCTTGACTATGTTTCTATCAGTCTCAAGCTACAATACTGCCCATGATCTGACTTCCCAGTTTTTGTTTGCTGTTCATAAATTTTGATTTAGTCTGAGTTTTAATCTTCTCTAATTCTGAGCTATATCTGTGTATGATTCTTTCCCACTTCCATGTGTCCCTTTTCTATTTTCAGATATTGTGCCATCTACAGCAACTTCTCCCCGCCTCCTTTCTTTTAGAATTTTTTTCCCTCTTTTTCACAATAATTTTCACAATTTGATTGTGGTTTTTTTGTACCAATGGGTTTGGGAACTGCCACAAACATGAGCCACATTTCTTGTTCTGGTATCATATTTATTCCTATGAGTTTATTAAAATAAATTTCCTTAAAAATACGTGTTTGGCTACACTCATCTTTAAATTTTTTGTATATCAAAACTCTCAGCAGGACATTATCACTTTTCCTCACAGATGATTCCAACTTCAATTTGGATGCAGGTTAAAAACATTTTGAGACACAACTCTTAAATGGAATAATGGTATGGTTCAGCATAAGTAATTATCATATATACATACTTAAGAATACGAAAAACTGGAAGAATTGAAAAACTGGAAGAATATGAAAAACTGGAAGAATTTGGCTGGAAGAAATGACAAAAGAGCAGATCGAATACAAACCAGAGTCCTTTTTGTTAGGGATCTTTGACAAACAATTATCAAAAAAAGCAAAATACATAATAATACACATTTTGACAGCGGCCAGATTAGCATTTGCCCAATGTTGGAAGCAGCCTCAGGTTCCATCAGAGGAAATGATCATCCAAAAAATCTCAAGCTGTGCAGAAATGGACAAACTAACTGGCACTAAAAAATAAATACACCTCAATATACTACAATAGCTGGAACTGCTGGTACAAATGGATTGACCAAAGATAGATTTTACATTATAAGGCAAAAGAGTTGATTTGTTTTAATTGTATAATTAATAAAATTTATTTATAAACAAAAAGAATATAAAAAACTTGTCAAAAATCCATATTAAATTCTTTACCAAAATATCATGAATGTACAGGTTTTTTTTTTCCTGAACATTCATATATTAGCCCAAAACAATTCATTTAAATTCTCAGATACAAATCCATGTTTACTGCCTCATCAGTGGTTACATTTTCTTTTGAAATTTGAATAAATTAGCATCTCTAAATAACCACCTTTGCACATGTGAATTGATTACTCAACACAAACTATTATTTTTTGTGAAAATGATGGCCATTCTTGCTATAAACCCAGACTTATTTTCAAGTTTTTTTTCACACAAAAAAGCATTAATATGTTTCTCCTTATAATCTCATTTTTAATTTGAACAACACATTTTGCATTCTGAATCTTCTGAAGTGATCTAAATTAAGCTTCATTGTTGTGGTAAATTTCAACTGAATTAGTAATTGAAATATATACAGAAAATATCCTTCAGACTTTAGTTAGAATTTTTGGATGGGTAAACAGGTGAAAAACCAGTCTGCAATCTGACTGGCAGTAATTATTTTCTTTATTTAAATATATATACATACACATACACAGACACACACATATACTACTACTAATAAATATATTATTCTAGTCCTTGCTAGAGTAGCAATAAAAGTACTGGAAAAGATATCCAGATGCCATAACGACTATATTTACCAAGATCAGACTTGGGCAGATGATTGTTTACTCCATAACACTCTGCATAAATAAAAATTGTGATGATGTTGCAAATATGTGAAAATATACTGGACAAACATAACAATGACAATGCAGGAAATATTTAAGATACAAATATTAATTAAACCTGAAGCTTTTCTTTTAGGCATTATGGACAATTCAGTTGAAAAACAATTTGAGGTACTATTCCTTCATATGGTGATGGCTGCGAGGATTGTACTTGGCAAGCACTGGAAAGAAAAAGACATGCCGACTGTTGAAGAATGGATTTTGAAATTGACTGAATTAGCAGAGATGGCAAGATTAACTGCTTTGATCAGAGATCAGAGACTTGACAGCTTTATCAGAGACCTGAAACCGTTTGCAATTTTCTACACACCAAATACAATGTCAGATGATTAACAGAGGGATTTGAAAATTAGTGTAATGTTTAGCTTAACCTGTTGATTGCTCTTTCTTCTTTCTTTCTGTGTGTGTGTGTGTTTGTGTGTGTGTGTGTGTGTGTGTGTGTAAGAGAAAGAGAATTTACTCTAATCCAGCCAGGGTAGATTCTATATGTTAATTGTTAAATTTATTTGGCATTTGGATCTTCCTTTTCTCTTTTTTTGTACAACATTTTTTGTCGTTAGCGCTGGATATATGGGTTTTTTTTTCTTGTTTTGTATTTGACTTGTTATGATAAAGCAAAGTAAATATACTTTAAAAAAAATCAAAATTAGAGTTCTGAAGAAATACAATAGAAAGAATACTGGCTCTTTTGAACTTCCATGTTGAAAAGACACTTGCAAATACTATGGACAGCCAAGAAAAAAACCCACAAATGGGCCTTTTTCAAATAAGCCTTTTTAACATTCTCATTGAAGTACAAATGACCAAGCTCAAACTATCAGATTGTATACACATTGTGCAAAACCCCAGCACCCTTAAGAAGTCCATAAGGCTAAGAAAGATGAAAGAAATAAGACAAGATAATTACCAACAAGATAGATGTAGCCAAATGTGATGGCAATATTAAACTATTGGAAGACCTAAATGGCCAGGAAGGGAATAGGTGCTCCTGGGGCAGATCTATTTATGCGGTTGCTAAAAATGATACTGACGTGATGCCACATAGCCAATCAATCATAAAAAGAAGAAAACAATAAACTGCATGTAATTCCTGACATTTGTATAATGAAAAATTGCTATTTTCATTATTATCACTATTATCATAAATCTTGACAAAATTTGGTAAGACATACTGTTGAGCCTTTTACTATGGTTTAGTTTGAAGAAATAAATATGTAAATAAATATGTATGTTTTGTACAGAGAAACATCATATACCCATATCATCAGCTACTAACGGCATTCCTTGACAATTGAAAAGAAAATAATCCAGCCCCAGAAGATGTCTATTTTCGATGAGCTGCTAAAACCTATAGAAATGAACTTACATAATATGAATAACTGAGAAGCATAACATAAGGTGGAAGTGATATGATAACAAAGTGGTTAAATGGATTTAGGATAATTCATAGTCATAGAAAATACTTTAGTTGTAATTTTGGAGAAAGAAGACGTATTTAAATGTCTCAAATGGTTTAACAAGCAGTAATGATGCATAATAAAACATGTCGAGATTGTATACTTAACTAGTGCGGGACCTAAACATTTAGCATTCTTCAAATAAATCTATTGATATACAGGGTGCACCAATAGTCAGTTCCCTTAGAAAATTTATTATTTTTTAAGCAAATTTTATTAATTTTACAAAACAATATACAGACAAACAAAACATAGAATATAATAACATAAGAAATCTTTTTCTGAAAAAACCAGTACAACATCTTATTTAAAGACAGAGTAATTCCAAATTATCACATTTCCATATAAACACAATTTAATATATATATTTACCTTATCTGTTCAACTTCATATCTTATCCCAACTTCTCTTTATTACTCCCTTTCCTTCTATTTATTCAAATTATATCTCTTTTACTTTAGACTGTATACATTTTTTATATCCATCTGTCTTATTTACAATTTCATTGTTCTCTTCCAATACACAAACAGACAAAACATAAAACATAAAATTACATTAAACTGCATTAAATGTTTGTATAGGGTTCCTATTTTCTTCTAAACACTTCCTTGATCATTTGAAGCATGACTTTTGAACATTCCTAAGTACAGTGACATTTTCTATTTGTATGTAGGGGGTGGGAGGGGTAGGTATTTGTGTGTGATCTTAGATATATGATCAGCCTATGGACCAGCCTATGGGCCATTGCTTTTATTACATCTTTTATATTTGTATCACCTAATTGACCAATGGTCTAACTTATCCATATTTCCTGAAATGCACAATCAAGGATGATCTGGTTGGGAGTAAGGTTGAGACTTGCTATGTATCTTTTATGATATAAAAGCACTCTAGAAGACTTATTACAAGCCTGATCAGTTGCTGTCTCAACTGGGAATATGTATCCCGCTCCAGAGTGAAAGACAAGCTATTCTCTATCCATTTTATAAAATATTCCAGACCAGCCCTACCAGTGGGCAGAACGAAGCTTTCAGCATCTGCTGCACTCTTGGCCCACTCTCATTGCTCTTTAGAAGCATGGCTTTCTGGAGTGGCCTGCCATCTGGCTGACTTTTCTATTTGTGAATGAGGAAATTGCTGCTCCGATTGATTTTCACAGCAGGGCCAGTTGGTCCATTGACCAGAAGACACTGGAGCAGCACGCAAGAGGAACATGCTTGGGGAGGTGATCGGAGGCAAGCTTTGGCCACCTCTTGTATGGAGCTAATTTTGTACCAGTCATGACTGCTAAGGCTATTACAAATTTGGTGTATTAGAAAAAGAGTGCTAACAAATCACTTTGCTTTGACAAATACTTCCCTTGCTTGTCACATTCTATAGCAGCCTGCAGTGTATTCTGTCAAAACATCTGGCCACTGTCAGTCAAGCTGTCTGAAACTCAATGAAGTAGCTTTAAGCGCAGATTGGATTTTCTGTGTAAGTCAGTAATTGAATTTTTGTATTCATTTTACAAGCAGGGTTTAGTATTGTCACCTGGTGCTTTGGTAATCTAGCTTTCACTTTCTCTGAAGTAGCATTTGAAAATTGGGGTGCACAATCTCAGTACTCTGAGACCCGTATTATACATTGTAAAACAAAAGTTATGAGAGGGAATGGGCAGACTTCATGTTAGAGTTCAGTTTGTAGTTAATTTCCAGTCTTGTCACACCCTCCAGTCACTGAACATTGGTATAATTGGGAATAATGGCCAGTAGCTGCAGTAATTCTGAATAATATAAATCTATACAGTGCCAGGTGTCATGACAGACATGAAGTAAATTTATTATACCCCTAATGTACTAGAGGCTCAATACTTATGCACTTTGGGGGGAAGGGAATCAAACTCTCTTTCTCTACCTCTTTCTTTTTTAATTTCACATTATAAAATAGTGTTCTTTGTCCTCTGATATACAAATTGATTGATATAAAAATTGAGTGCTTTAGGGTTGGACTTTGGCTTTCAGATAGGCAAGACTACCACCAACCTTTTTTAAGGAGCAGTGTTTCCCCTGGAATCCTTTAAAACAAAGATATTCCTTGAGGGAAAAGATATTGTAATCTAAATCAATTTTCCAGTTACAAAAGTACTGAATACATACATACATATACATATACATATACATATACATATACATACATACATACATATACATACATACACACATACATATATATATATATATATATATATATATATATATATATATATATATATATTTCTTAAGTTTTCGCGGGTACTTACATGTATGGTATTCAGCTTTGTTCGGTATTTTCCCACATCATTATAGTTGTGCTTTTAAAGTTGTAGCAACGTTTCGGCAGAATCTCATCTGCCATCATCAGGTTTGTCAGACAAACACAATATAGAAGCCTGATGATGGCAGATGAGATTCTGCTGAAGAATAGCATAGTAGTTACAATGCTGCCCTTTGATATGGGAAATGGGTTCCAAAACCAAACAGGCAACCAATAGGGGTCCTTGGGCAAACACTCCCTACCACTTCACCTGCCTAGCTTGTATGTGAGAGTGATATGAAGTAAGAAACCCAGGATGGCTCAGACATTGGCAAGATGAACAGAAGGATTTTTACTTCTGTTCTATCTCTAATAGACATAAATCACATCCATTAACTTACGTATTGTTACTACATAGGAGGTTGAATCAATAGGTTGCATTCAGTCAGATTCAATAACTATTTTTGCTTAGACAAAACCAGAATGGGAACACATCAAGTCAAGAAGTTGAATTGATGAATTCATCAGTTATTAACCTATGAAATGTTTATTTTATTTATTTATTTAACACATGGCATCTGCAGAGGTCATACAATCACTGATATATACATTTAGTTTAAATAAAGCATGAGCAGATGTTAAGAGAGAGAGAGAGAGAATACAATATAGGAGATAAAACATTAAATTAAGGTATAACCATAATAAAATCACCATAATACGGAGCCATAGAATTGCAACGGGATAGAAATTATAATTTGACATCTAAGAAGGTAATAATCTAACTCATGGCTATCAAACTCGCAGCCCACGGGCTGGATGAGTCACGTACTGGACATGCCCACCCGCTACCCCCGGTTTAGCAAAGGGGAAAAAAGTCACAATATGTCACATGATGACTATGTGATGCTGCGAGTTTGACACTTCTGATCTCAGGTGCCTTGAAATTTCCGGAGGAGACATTCTGGAACTATATGTGTTATAATTTGTTCCAGAGCACCACAGCTGAGAGAACTGCAGGTTCTTAGCTATTCCCACTTAGAGAGCTTTGCCCTACTTCTAGCATGGCCTGTTCTGATTCTGTTGAGGTGGCTCCATATTTTTCAGTGCAATTGAATTCCTGGAAGTGGTTTTGTTGGATCTGCAATATCTGTTTGGTTTGTCATTATTAAAAATCACCCATCTTAATCAACATTCTTCATCTAGAATTTTAAATCATAAGACTGTGCTATGTTATCTCAAATTATTTTCCTAGACTTAAGCCTGGTGAGAGGAGTGAATGTTTTTCAATGTAGCTGAAAGTCTGAACTTCTTTAAATTTAACAGTGCCTTTTAATGGCATTTTATATTTGTGGCTAGGGCAATAAATGTCAGTCAAGAACATTTGAATTACAGTGTATTATTCAAACGTTGAGACTTAAAACACTAGAGATTTACCTTCAGATAATAAGTGATACCCTTGATGTTGCTAACAATTTTTTTACTGAATTTCAAAATTCTCTGGACATGACATCAGAGCTGCAAAGAGGTGTGACCATTGTGAATATATTCTAATTTGAATCAGAAGGAAAATCCTTTCTCCTTCCCCAATTCGCCTTCTTTCTCCTAAGCTCACTGTTCTGATAATGGCAAGCAGGAATCATAGATGACAAGAGCAAAATTTCTCTATGCGTGGGAAGCTGCAAGAGAAATGTATGATTCCTAAGAACTTCTCATTTCGAAAATGCAACTATTTTTAACAAAGCAGTTAAATCTTTGTATAAAAAATGGTGAATAGGTCAGGTAAAGCAAACATAACCTTCATCCTATAGATCCCTTCCCCAAAGTTCCAAGTTTATTCATCAAATAAAAGAGCAAGAGAATGTACTTGATGCTACCATCATATGAAATTCATACCAAATAGAGCATGTTGGAATATTATTACCAAGTAAATATTAATTAAAAATATCTGACACCAGGTACAGATATAAAATGACAGTAGAAAGCAGAAGAGTTGAATACTATGATCTAAAATGCTCTTTGCTAGAAGGAAGACAATTACATTATCCATCTTCCTGATGAAAATCATTCTTGCTTACTCAAGAAGTAGATATTAACATTACAGTATATTATTGTTTCATTTAACCTAATAACTTAGCCTGCAAAAGGCTTGCCCGCTGATTGTTCACATAGAAACACCCAACATAAGTGTTACTGAGATTTGCATCTGCCAGATCTGAAGTGTTGACAGTGTAATTTATTAAGTGGGATAAGGCTAGAGGTCTTATTCAAAGAACCAAGGGACATGTAGTGTGAAGAGAGAGAGAGAGAGAAAGAAAGACAGAGAGAGAGAGAGAGAGAGAGAGAGAGAGAGAGAGAGAGAATGTATGTTTTCATAGGCATTGACAGATTCTGCAGCTGGATTCAAGGATATGCTTAATCCAATTACCTTTGTACTGTAAAAAGAACTTCATGCCTCAGATTTTTTTCAGTTCAGTAACTAAAAGGCTGTTAGGAAGACCATGAAGTGATCTGAACAGAAGGATGGCACTATTGCTCTGGCAATATAGCTTTCATTCCAGCAACTGGGACAATTCTGGGGATAGTTTAACTTTGCAACTGTCAGACCCCAAACCAAGAACGACAGGTGGTAATTCTTCCAAGCTGTTCTTTATTGTTTCATGCCTACAGACAAAATCTTGCTAGACTAAAAACTGTAAGCAGAACTCTAACCTAATTTCTACTTCAGTCTTTGTGGTTCTCAATATGTATTAAACATCATTTTTAAAAATCTGAATGAAGCAAGCAGTATGAACAAGTGAATCTTATTTATTTATGCTGTATATTATGCTGTATATAAGTGATATGCACAGCGTATATAACACTGTATTTAAGATTTTTAAATGTATAAGAACCTTAACACGTTCTTAATACTTTTCCAAACAAGATTTGGAATTTGTTAATTGATTATAAGCCATCACGTTTTTTTTACTTCAAGCAACAACATAGATTTTCTTAATGACAATCTATCCCTAAGCTATTATTTTAAGTCTCCCAATGGTGTCCTCATCTCCAACATAGTCCATTTGCCTTGCTGCTAGACATCTTCTTTTTCCTTCTACTTTTCTCAGTATTACAACCTTACATGTTGCTTAACTTAGTTTTGACTTATCTTTTTTACTTCTCTTCTAATTAAAGCATTTAGATACCGGCTAAAGCTGAAACCATGGTGTTTCACCAGTTCTATTCTTTTGTAAAACTCATCAGTCATACAGGTAGTCACTAATATGGAGCCAATATCTATGTTCATTTCCTGAAAGTTTTCTTCCCCTGTCAAAGAAACTTCTTTTTTTAACACTTTTTTTCTCAAAGATGCTTAAAACTTTTCTTGGTTGATGTCTTGAGGTTTCTTTACTGTTACAAACTGGCCAAGGGTGTAGAACTTAATGTTCTTTTGTTACTCTATCAGTCTACAGTTCTCTTGGCTGTCAGCATTTTCTAATCTTTTAAAAAAGCCCTTGAGAAAGTTTCCTTTCTTTTTCTTTTTGGATTTAATTGAAATACAGGAAATGACTGCTGGAGAAAATAAGGACAATGAAGATACTCACATGCAGCCCTTGGCCCCTGGGTAACTAATGTAAGTTGCATTACATGAAACACTACATCACTGTCAGGGGAAATATATCATTTTTTTCTTCCTACGGTGAAAAAAAACACATTTGATGACCCTTTTCATCAAATTACAAGACAATGGTCAGTAAAATTAAAAAGGTTTAATTGCATCATACTAATGACAGAGGGTAACACCTCACTGGTGATTTATGGCATATTAGAGCATCATCCAACCATTGAGCTACTGCATCACAATAAGGAGGATTATTATCTCTACAGTGAGGGCTGGTAAGATTTGAAGATGCTATTAGTTTCTAGTAAAGAAATAGCAAATCACACGAGCCAAAGCAGTATCAGCTGTACTGTCTTGACCAACTTTAAATGTACTGAGAACATTTGCCATTTGATCACAACCTACTGTGTTTATGAACATCTCCATCCTGCATATTTGACTGATTACCTAAAGGATGTTGAGCTGCATTAATACAGTTTTGCTACATGGATGCTAGTATTTTTAATATTTAATTTTGTTATAAAAGCTTTATATTTTTAGCAATTTTTTAAATGATTGCAAAGATATTTGAATTATATGAGTGTACCTTCACAACAGAAAAAACACTTCGGTCCCGATTTAATTTCTCCAATTGCACAGTGAAACAAAGCATGTTGATGTCTAGCACTAAACGTTAAACATTTGAAAAAAATAACAGCAATTCTAAATTTCAGTGTTACAATCATTTCTTTTCTTACAATTTCAACAACTACGAACTATTCAACTGTGCCCCAAGTTTGATGTTTGGACTTTTTATTTTCAAAACCTCAGTTCTAGAAGGAACACTCTCTGGATTATAGCATCCTCTTTTCGAAACCTTTTCTGAAGTATCCCAACTGCCTCCCTCCCATTCTTTCTTTATTAAAAGGACTCCTTTACTTCTCTTTTGGCCCTGGATGAAAAAAACTTCCTCTGATCTGGAAGTGCCTGACAATGTGGTCAGACGATTTAGTTTAGTTTAGTTTAGTTCACTTTATTGTCATTGCACCTCATACAACAAAATCAAATTCAGTGAACATCATGACCATGACCATGAAAATATACACAAACACATATCGTTCACCCTTCACACATTGAATTGGAAACCCCTGACATCACATCAACACTGCACTATACAGCAGAATTCAAAAGAGCTACCATCCTGGGATAGAAGCTATTTGTCCTTGTTTTTGTTATTCTGTACCGTCTGCCAGATGGTAATAGTTCAAAAAAAGGGTTCCCAGGATGAGATGGATCTTTGAGAATGTATTGAACTTTCGTAAGGCAGTGGAAGCTATAAAGCTCTTCCAAAGAGGGGAGAGGGCAACCCATGATCTTCTGGGCAATGACATTAACCCTCTGGAGTGCTTTCCTGTCTGTCACTGTGCAATTGGCAAACCATACAGAGGTGCAGTTTGTTAAAATGCTCACTATGATGCAGCAGTAGAAGGTCACCAGCAATTTTTCATTCAGTTGTTGTTTTCTGAGAAGTTTTCTGAGAATTTCTTTATACAGGTAGTCCTCAACTTACAACATTTCATTTAGTGACTGTTTGAAGTTACAATGGCACTGAAAATGGCATGTTTTCACACTTACTACAGTTGCAGCAACCCCATGGTCACGTGATCCAAATTCAGATGTTTGGCAACTAACTCATAGTTATGACAGTTGCAGTTTCCCAGGGTCATGCGATAAACTTTTGTGACCTTCTGACAAGCAAATCAACGGGGAAGCCAGATTTACTTAACAGTATTGCTAATGTAACAACTTCAATGACTCAATTAACAACTGTGGCAAGGAAGGTCATAAAACGGGGCAAAACTTACTTAACATATATCTTGCTTAGCAATAGAAATTTTGGGCTCAGTTGTGATTGACGGTCAAAGACTACATGTCAAATAGAGCATTGTTATTGATATCAGAACTGAAAAAGTTAACATTCGTTTTTTACGTCCAGTGGTATTGAAAAAGACACAAGCAATGCTGCCTAGATGTAAATTAAATGCAAAGCAAGATCACATGAAAATGTGTGTGTGTGTGTGTGTGAGAGAGAGAGAGAGAGAGAGAGAGAGAGAGAGAGAGAATGCTGTATCTCTCAATAGCATAAATCCTAGCATTAGAACAAATTCAAAATCAGAAACTCTGTGAAAGAGCTCTGACATGCCTGTTAATGAATACCTTGCAAGGAGAAAGACAAGTTCTTCCATACCATGGAAAGCAATTTGCTCTTTCTCTCATGTCTGAGTTGAACACTGAATTAGGTGTGCATTCAGATACTCAAGAGGCCAAGTGATTAACAGCTATATACCAGCTGTTTCAGTTATACACAGCAGAGTAGGCATAGTCCCTCACTAAGAGACGCATTGACAATTCCCAGATTCAGTTCCTCACTCTTTTCCCAAAAGAGCCAGATAGTGGCGTAGGTCAAGCTTAAACTAGTTGAACATCTCTCGCAGATCATCCTACCAACATTTTCAGAGTCCTATGCTGAACTAAATCCCAGGTAACTTCAATGGATATTACTTCCTATTTTCTTTTCTGACCCCATTCATCTGAACGCCAGAGTGTATTTTAACTGATTTTATTCACAAAAAGGTATTTCAGCCTTGCCCTCAGAAAGTTCTTCCTGCCTAATTCTTCCATACTTCCTCTCTTTCCAGTAAATAGTATTCTGGAAACTGTTTCAAACCAAAGAATAAAATAAATAAAATTCATACTTGGTTATTTGACTCTCCCATCGGTGGCTACAATTGGAGCATTGAATGAGAAAAATGTAGCTGGTTGAGATTATGTCACCATCTCCCTTGGGAGAGTAGATTCACAGTATGAGAAGATCTATATTTTAAGAAACCATTCTTCCATTCAACTCAGTAAAATCCAAAATTTAACCTTTGCAAAGCAAACAGGAAAATGTAGTGAAAAATGTAGCAATGTGAAAGTACAAAAAACTATTGCTAAAACTAGTAGTTTCGTATTTTGTGGGTGTGTACTATGTTACCAAACAGTGAGAGATTGTGGGTTATTGATTTATTTTGTCAAATGAAATCTAACATTGTGGTGCTTCTTTCCATAATTTTAGACCCTTTTGGACTTTTCAGTTTTCCATTTTAGCTGGACCACTTTAAGTAACTGCACACTCGGAAGATCACTTTCTTTGTAGATCTGAATTCTGGAAGATTTGTGAACCCTGTGAGAAGGAACCATTTCATCATATATCACTGGAAGTGAGGCTAGGTCTCTGTTGTTTACATCCTTCATAGGAGCAATTTCTGCCCTTTTCTCTTTCTCTCTCCCCCATCTTATTCACAAGCAGTCCATTCAAATCTCTCACAAGCTGTTTCTTGTTCTTAGTCACTTAAAATTATATTCCATAAGCCTTATTTTCTTTGTGCTTCCAACTTCTAAAATGTATGTGGGATGAAGGCAATTGTTTTTATGTTTCTTTTCTTTCCCACACTTTTTTATTTTTAAAATACCAGTTTTTTTCGTCTCATTTTGTTTCCAAACCATAACTCATGAATTAGGGATTTAATTTTTAGACCTTTGACAGATTAATATTTTTCTTTTTCCTCTACACATTTATTTAACAAATTGATATGGCTGCCCAAGACACATACAATGACCTTGGCAACTTACAACAATAAAAATCTCTAAAAAGTCTCACCTCCTTCCATTGATAAACTACTGCAAAAAGATTGTTTTGATTTGTTTGGTTGTATTTTTGGTTGCTTCAGGTCAATGAGCAATAAAAGTGCACAGCAAGAAATGCACACAAGGTTCCTAATGTAGTAAAATGGACAGTCATGAAATTTTCAGTGCCCTTTCAAAGCATTCATTGGCCTTCATCTCATAAAGGGAATAATTCAGTTTAATGAAGATGTTCAAAGTTGTGACTAAGTGTGCCACAAGGATTAGAAGTATTACTAATCTCACAGACCTGTTCATCTATGAGAACATCCTGCTAAAAGCTTGTGTCCCTTGGTTTCTGGTTTTTAGTTCTTCTTTTATTAATACTGTGCTCTCACCTGTGGCAAGCGATGTATCCATGGTTGAATGAAGAATCCGGTGTAGCTTATTGTCAAAGTGAGATAGGAATCTCTGACCCTGTCCAGATTCAATACTTTCAGGGAAGCTTTGTTCCTGCAAACAATTTAAACAATTTAGAATCCACAAACATGAAACCATGACAACTATCCCAAAGGGAGGAGGAAAAAAATTAAACTCTTTTTGATGCCTACACATACAAAACATCATGATGAGCAGCGAAGAGGAAACAGGGAAGTATTGGATTTAGTGATTAATAGGCTGCCCTCAAATCAGTTTATTATAGAGTGCTGACAGGGGGGTTGGGGTGAGAGGAAGATGTACATTCATCACAATCATCCAGACTCTGGCCTTGAGTGATTGCTTATTACTAATTACTTGTTTGTGAATAAACTGTGGTGGTGACTGGTTCACTTTCTCAAGAAGGTTGCTATTTTTATTTCTGCTGTTGCTCAGGCCACCTTTTTAAAAATTTCTTCCAGTTTAACTTTTATTATTTCACTGTCCCCTCTGGTTTCTTCTCTTCATTTAGCACACATATTAATCTTTCCTTCCGCTTATGAATTTTAATTGTACTAATTTTTTTCTTAGTTCTCCTCCCTCATTTGTTAGGGTTAGGATCTTTCATTAGTTTAGGTTTTTAAAAATATTATATAAATCAATACAGTCATATGCACATGTTTCTGGGAAGGAAAGAAGGAATGGAGGGAGTAAGGGAGGGAGGGAAGGAGGGAGAGAGGGAGGAAAGGAAGAAGGAAGATGCTGAAGAGGTGACTAATCATTAACTTTTTGTAAGCCGATAACTCCAATTTTGATTCAGAGGCAAAAAATGTGGTATAGGCTGGGTCACAAACATAGGATCTGGCCACAAAATCACTTGGATGGTTTATGCACAGCCCTATTTTTAGTCTTGTAGCCTGTTGTTGTGCTGTTATAGTGATGATCCATTGTCTTCTGTTTTTGAAAGGAGTCTATATCGACTTGATAATTTCAGTGCGGGAAGTCCTTGACTTGCAACAATTGAGCCCAAAATTTATGTTGCTAAGCAAGACATTCGTTAAGTTAGTTTTTACATGATTTTACTACTTTTCTTAACACAGTGGTTGAGTGAATCATTGCAGCTTTTAAGTTAGTCACATGGTTGTTAAGTGAATCTGGTTTACTCACTGACTTTGCTTGTCAGAAAGTTGCAGAAGGTGATCACCTGATCCCAGGACACTGCAGTCATCATACATGTGAATCAGTGGCCAACGGTCTAAATTTTGATCATATGACCATGGGGATGCTAGAACAATCATAAGTGTGTAAATTGGTCATAAGTCACTGGTGTAACTTTGAACGGTCACTACATGAACAGTTGTAAGTCAAGGATTACCTCTACTCTGAAAAGCATTTTATTTCTAAAATCATATCTATCAACTATCTACCATTTGTCTGTCTGTTATCTATCTATCTTATCTATCTGTATCTATCAATCTATATCTAGATTAGATATGTTTTCAGAGATTTTAACAATACTATATTTTATTTATATGTTATTGTGGAAGTAGAAAGCCATACAAAATACTTCACTATTCTTCACTGTCTTTTTGTTTTCTCATGCCAATCCCTGCTCCAAGTAGGTGACTTTCCACCCCTTAGGTACTTTCTAACATTACTATAATTTAAAAGAATAGAAATACTAAGCTATTGTTTTAAAGAAAGTCAAGATGGCTGAGGGCTAAATTATGCCATAATATTACCAATGTTGCTTTTCTGTCATAATCTGTAGCATCAATGATTTTAAAAAATCAACAAAACTCACTCAGCTGTTTACTGAAGCCAAAAGCTATTCCCATACTGATAAAGGGATAAAAATTAAACCCAGAAAGGTCACTGCCAGCATGTTGCATATCTTAATAAAATCTTTTCTTTGAAAAACAAGTTTCACAATCCATGGTTCCCTTCTACGACTGAAGATAAGTGTGTTTCTATCTGACCTAATTCCTGCTAAGTAGGACAAGAAAGTGACACAAGAACCATTACAACGGATTCCTTTGTTGCTCGAAGCTGAATAATGCTAACTGATAAGTTTTTAATAGGGCAAGATAAACTTCTTGAGTTAGTGTGGCTTATTGCTGTTTTCCTTGCCAGTCAGGTGCCCTTTACCTGTTAAAAGCTTATAAGGAAGGCCCCATTTTTATAAGGAAATTCTTCTCCTGTAGATTGTTCTGAGACAATCTAATTCCTGAAATACCAATGACAATGAATAACAAATAACAGAGTTTGAAGGGACTTTGGAGGTCTTCTAGTTCAACCCCCTGTTTAAATAGAAGAGCCTATATCATTTCAGACAAGTGGCTATTCAGTCTCTTCTTAAGATGATGCTGCGCATTCAGTCATATCTGACTCTTGGAGATTCTATCAGCCAGGTCTCGCTATATCTTCTGATCTTGTGGCTGGTGTCAACTATGATGGTGTGCAGCCATTATATTCTTTGATGGCCTGTTTTCCTTTTAGGGCTAACTCTTCCACATAATTGTGGAATTCTGCAGTGAATTTCTCCAAAATAAGAGAGATGCAGTTTTCTTCCTCATTTAGACTTAAGCATAAGGTCCTGATCACGGTGGATATATTGGGCAGATACAGTATTATGTTGACTCTTTCCACTATTCTGACTCCCTGCCTATATGAGCAATATAGCAATTATGAGCTTTTGCTCATGTTTAAAAACCAATTCTGCCTAAAATACCCAACACCAATTCAAGGTAAAATACCCAATTTTGAGGTGAGGAAGGAAAAGCAACCCTATGAAAAAATTGACTTAATATTAGGAATATAACCAGTGATAATCAACTGGAATATAAGATGAAACTCTCCAGAAAGTGTATTTGTGAGAAATGGAAGGCTATACTATCTAAATTATTTAGATTAGGCAGACGCAGAAAAAGCCTGACTAGGGCAAACTACTAAAAATAGAAGAAAATACCAATTTTTGTGATCTTCTCTCCATTTGTAGCTAAAGTCATTCAAGAGAAGTTTCATCCCTGGAAGCCATAATTGAGCTTTGCCCACCTGGCAGGTATTTGCCTATTCAAGGAAAACTCTTTGGACCATCTGGAGCCACCTGTCCATAGCATTGATTGTGACCAATGTTAATGACAAAACTGGCAGAGGACTTAGACAACTTCCAGTAACCGTAGCTGAACTTCCAAGCTACAGGGCCAAGGAATTTGCTGCCCCTTTCAGGAAGTGAATTTAGAACTTCCCATGCATTGCCTCCTTGGTTCATTAAAAACCCAGCTTTCGCAGAACAGTACCAGCTGAATTAGCTTTAACTAATCCTTGGGCTCCGATTCAGACATAAAAATAGTTTACTGCTGCCAATTCTCTGAAATTGTCTGCTTCCTCACCTCCAGAAAGATTCTGCGTTCGGGAAGCCCAGGTGCATGCTGAGGCAAGGCAAGCAAAAAATAATAATAATTAGGAATAAGACTATGGACAAGGATCCTCTTGCATCTCCCCTGGATTCCCCCTCTCCACCTTGAGCCATGGTGGTGCAGTGGTTAGAGTGCAGTACTGCAGGCTACTTCTGCTCACTGCTGGCTGCTTACAATTTGGCACTTCGAATCTCACCAGTCTCAAGGTTGACTCAGACTTCCATCCTTCCAAGGTGGATAAAATGAGCACCCAGAGTGTTAGGGGTAATATGCTGGCTCTGTAAACCGCTTAGAGAGGGCAGTAAAGCACTGTAAAGTGGTATATAAGTCAAAGTGCTATTGCTATATCACACCCATGCTTTATCCACCTGCTATATTTGACGGGTTCTCAGTCTCCCTTCTGTTTTTACTTGCAATGCCTAATTTCCAGTGCAATGGAAATGCACGTTTCTTTTCTCCTCCTGCAGAACATACCCTCAAATTGTTTTCCCTTCTCTCTCTCTATGACAAAATGGAATATAAAGTCTTATTACATCCATCGTTTTCCATAACAAATGTATGATGCAGTCTGTCCAATGCCAATCCCAGAGCATGCTTAATCTTGTGATTTTGCGTTAAGGGGTATTTTCCCATTGGGTGATATTTCTTCAATGACTTCTACTTATTCTTTATTCCCATTGACTATTAGTTCTCCTTCTGAGTGATTTGTTTATATTTTTCGTATTTTCATTGCTCTTTCTTCACTGAATATGATTTATTTGATGACTGCTACTTTTCTTTTATAGCCATTTGACAGGTGTCCATTGTGTTGTTACTCTACGAATGTCTGAAGAGGATGAGGTTGGCATTTTGGGGGTCCATTTTGCTTTTGGGATGCATAGTTTTTAAATATTATTTTGTTAAAAGGTCTACTTCGTACACTGGTCACCTCTGAATGGGTCTTTGTAACTCAATAGTTCCATAAAATTTTCATCCTGATCTTTTTCACAAGAAAGTAGGATACATAACTACTCAAACTTGCTGGGAGTCAGGAGACATATAAATTTAATAACTTTTTATTAGCACTTGGGGACTGTTGCAGTTGGTAAACCAGCTTGGGTGCTCTTTCAAATAGTGCCATGAGGAAGGCTTTAAATATACTCCTTTGAGTCCCTTTCAACCTCTAGCGATCAATAAACATCCATGTAGTTCGGCAGTTAAATAGAAATGTTTAATATTATAATTGCTAATTGCTTAATATTATAATCTACATTGTATGTTATGTATACACATACGTGTTGGTGAAAGAAAAAAATAGATGAAGCACAAGAATTAAAACAACGTTTCAGTAGAAAAAGAGAAAAAAGAAAAAAAATATTAGGTTTCTGACATCCTCCATTCTATGTATCTGCTCATCTGCATTATTTGCCAACATTTAGGCCCCCTTAGAAGCTTTGCCACATGATATGCTGTGTGAATGGGAACCATTCGTGTTTAGATTTATTTAGTCGTGCATATCTACTGTTAGTTTTACAATTTTCCAAATTTAAGTTGCCAATAAAATAATTGTGTCATTCTTCCAATGTTGAGCCTCTCCTTTAAGCAATCTCTCACTAAATAATTACGTTACTTCTTGGAGGGTTTTTTTTTTCCCCCTGAATTATACCTAATAAGAAAATTTGTGGGGTTTCTACGTATTTCATTTTCCAGGTCTTGATTTGGTAGGTGGCTGTCATCCAGTACTGCTGAACTTTTGATATCAATAATGGTCAGGTGTTTCGACTGCTTGAGGCAGGAGGGGTCTTACCTGTTCATAAAACAGCACCGTTCTGGAATTAGCCAGTTACAAAGCATCCATTTGCCAGATGGCAAGTGTTGAAACTGTTTCTTGTCATCCATCCAGCGTATTTAGAAACCTTTTTATCACCTTAGTTTACTTTGCAACAAGCGGTTGCATTTTACAACCCTCTAGTCAAACACAATACCGTATTACAGCCAACTCAATATGTACCTCCTTAATTTTTTAAAAGAAAGTCTATGTGACGTTTGTGGCACTCAGAGACATTTCTCTAAATAAAAATCATGGTAGGAGCAGATGCTTCCTTTCCAATCTGCTGCCTGCTCATTTATTTTCTTTTAGTTAAAAATTCCAAAGAAAAGCATAAGATGTTACCTGCCCATACAAGGGACTCTAATTTGATCCATATAAAGATATTTCTTTGTTTTGGAATTGATTTGTTTTGGGGTTTTTTGTTTGCTTGCTTGTTTTTGAGACTCAATTGACTATTAAAAACAAGACTGCCATCATTTACAAGACCTGTGTCTAAAACAACACTTTTTCTTTCTGAAAGCTTCCATTTGCCTAGTTTGTTTTTCTCTTTGAAATACGGGCAATGCTTGCTACATTATACATCAGCCAATATTCATAGCTGAAAACCTGAATTGCCTCAACCTTACCAAATAGTTGAAAAGGTAAAAGCATAAAATGGAAACACTGAAATGGGATGTTTTTACGCTAGTATTTCATATTATTAAATATGCATGTGTAAAATCTTCATGCCAAGCACAACCAAATTTAAAATGATTAACACTAGGCTGAAAAATACATATACATGGTGTTGTACTTGTGATTCTTGACTCTTGACGAATATATCTTTTCTTTTATGTACATTGAGAGCATTTGTACCAAGACAAATTCCTTGTGTGTCCAATCACACTTGGCCAATAAAGAATTCTGTTCTATTCTGTGTTGTTTTTTCTTCTCCTTCCGTTCATGTTGGCAACTGCAGAAGTTATCCTGCAGGTGATGTACACAAATACCGTTTATAATTGATAAGTGGCAATAAATAAACATTTTGAATAGATCCCTTTTTTTTTAAAAAAAAATCTTTTATATGTATAACATGCCACAAGTAAGCTCTATATAAATCTTAACATCTTATAGACATAGGACCGTGATAAAATTGTTAGATTGTAGCTTTTAAATAAATCCCCCAAATCTGAAGGATTTTGGAAATATTAGTCTTTCTACACCTGAGATTTCTAGATTATTTAGAATATATAGACCCTTGATTTACTGAAACCAAACATAGAAACTTGATGACATAGTGGTTAGTGCAATATTGCAAGTTAACTGTCCCCCAACCTGGAATTTGATTCTGATAGGGCTCAGGGTTAACTAAGCTTTCCATCCTTCCAAGGTAGGTAAAACGAAGACCCAGATATGCAAATAATGCGTACATTACGGAGAGTTCTGTAAAGACCTATGGGGTAGTAGAATTTCCTCTGGTCTGATTGAAATAGCTGACGTTGCTTAAATTGGATGATTTGTGCCATGTGTGTGTGTTCAAGTTTCTCTGCTATTGCTGTTATTTGTTGCTTTATGACTTCCAAATCTTTTTTTTTTCTGATGCTAAGCCAATATTTTAATTTTCTTGATCCACCCATTCCTCAATTTTTGTTCTTTTATGTTCTTTAAATAACCCACATCTGATCTTGATTTCTGTATTTTGGTCTTCCACTTTGAGATTGAAGGTGATTTTGCTTTTGGATTTTTAATTCCTATATTCAGTTCTTCTGTAACCACCACCGCTGTGCTGTAAACAAACCCACTGCCCACTTGTGAAGATATCCCCAGGAACTCTAATATCTGATGTTATCCTTATTGGTCTAGGTGATGACCAAGCTTTTATAGGATTTTTTTTCCTCCTTTCTCAACCTATTAAAAAGATTGCTGGGTACACTTAGTCTGGCTCTTCTGATAAGATCTATTGGACATGGATGATCCTTCTGGTGGAATCCATTACCGCCATCATAGCTCTCAACCTCACCAGAGAATCACAAGGCCTTCCCTCATGATGAGGAAGTATCCATGGGAGGAGGATATTATTATTTTATTATATGTACAGTGAACCAGACTGGATTTGGCATTTTCATCTACTTATCTTCTCAAGGACCTAGAATTGGGTAATGTACTAATGTTCTTTGATGGTGTTAAAAGTATCAACATGGGATTTAAGCTCTTCCAAGTAAAGCTGCCTTTTACAATTGACTGACGATGGTTTTATCAATGTTGTACATATTCAAATGGTGCTCCAATGTTTTAAGATTGCACCAGGGCACTTATTCCTATTGGTAAATCCCCCTTTTTTCCCCAGTAATCCTTCAGCTGCTAGACTTGGTTGCTCAGCCAACAGTCTGAGTTCTGTAGCCCATTATATCATCTGTGGAAAAGACACGCTTTATCTGGTTTCTCTGATGAGACTAGTCCAGTCCAGCTGAACCTCTGGCATTGTTAATATTAATATCCAACATATTGCACATTGGAGACTGGAAATAGATATATAATACCGGTAGTACATATGGAGGTAGTACATTGTAACAACATAATATGATTTTGTTATTATTTTCAGCTCTCTATAAATTGTAAAGATAAATTAAATAACTGTCTGTAAAGAATCCCACGAGACTATAAATAATCCCTTGAGACTTTCAAGAAGAGATTGGACCGCCATTTGTCAGAAATGGTGTAGGTTCTCCCGCTTGGGTGGGGGTTGGACTAGATGACCTACAAGGTCCCTTCTAACTCGGGTTATCTGTTATTTATCCCTTTATTAAGGATCCTTTTTTTTGTAAGCTATAGACATGTGGGGAATAAGGAACTCCCATTTTAACAAGCTGCTTCACCTGGCAGAGGAAAATTTCAGTTTGAGTTTAAGGCTCTATTACTAGTGAAAAGAAATTCACTGCTTCTTTTGTGGCTTTGCTTAAAAAGAGTGCTTTACTCAAAGATGAAAGTGCCTTTTCAAAATTTGCATGGCTCCCTTATATATTGCTCGACTGTAATCTTTACTGACAAATGAGAAAGTTGGACATATGCTAACAAGAATTTCAGTGTTCCAAGGTAGATGACCTGAACTGGATCCACAACAATTTATTCTTGTAACGGATCCAAGATTTCTGCCCATGCTAATCAAAATGCATGCCCACAACTCATCTATGTACATGACTACATCAACACCCATCTGTTGAGATGGCAAACTGCCTGTTCACAGAGTATACTGCCAGGTTTATAGTACATGGGTGCCAATCTCACAATGAATTCATACTTGAGTAAAAAAAATATAAATATAGTGAAAAGTACTGTCCCTTTCTGATTTTATACATTTAAGTTTACTTTATCCCTGGGAAATAATCTATTTTTAAGGAGGTATCAATATTCTTCCAACCCTTTTCAGAAATGCAAAATGCTAGTCCTCTAGAAGTCCGCTATTGTGGCTTTCATCAGCTTCACCTAGCAAGCCACCATTGGGATCAAGGAAGGGGTGGATCAGCAATATTTGGAAGGCATCACTTTTTACATCCCTGCCCTTATGAAAATTAAAATGCCTTGCAACAACTCACAAGCACTATTAGAAGCAAATGAGTATTTCTTGACATCCTGACTTCTCTGTTATTTGCAACGAAGATGCTTGTATCAGCACATTAACAAGCTTCATCACATTCCGAAAGGCTTTGTGCAGCAGTAATTCAGTGGATTTGAAATGCTTCACAATTGGTCGAGATTTATAATAAATCTAATGGCCTTTTTGTACTTATACAGAAGTTTTCAAACAGAAGTCCATTTTAAATGTCCATGATTTGGCTATAAAATACACTCTTTTTCTGTTCTTTTGGCACGAAATTATCTTTCTGATAGTTTTTCATTCTGAAAAAACGGTTTCATTTGGGAGATAGCTGCTTTTCTAAGCCTTGTATATTTAAAATATTTTTATCATGACAAAACAGTAACAACTCTTTTTTAAAATTAAATTAGAACCAAAGTTGTTACTATTTTAAAAATCTGTTTTTTTTAAAAAAAATTAAATTAGAACAAAGAGATTTTTTTAAATCCCTCAGCTTAGTGGCAGTATTGACTCTATTCCTCTCTCTGTTACCACAGAAGTTCACACTGCAATTGTCATGCACAAGGAACCAGGCCAGTGGTGGGATTTTTATTTTTTTTTACTACTTATGGATGTGGCTTGGTGGGTGTGGCAGAGGAAGGATACTGTAAAATCTCCAGTCAGAGGTAGTATTTGCTAGTTCTCTGAACTACTCAAAATTTCCGTTACCGGTTTTCCAGAAATGGTCAGAACCTGCTGAATCCACCACTGAACTAGGCCCATACCATGAGTTGATTGCAGTTATTTCTTTATTTCTGCCATGCCACTTCACAAGAATCTGGACAGATTAATTGCATTCTCTTGAGAAAGGTCAGATAAGGCTTTAAGGGATTCTGGATCAGTTAAGGCCTTCATTGCTTCCTGCTGTGCAAGGACTCTAAGCTCAACTCCCTCTTCACATTTCACCTTCTCTAGCTGGAGATTCAACCACAATAATGCACATAAATAACTATGAAAACATGACCTTAGCTTTTCTGTTCATCAGCATGTGAGTCTTTATCAAAATCACATGCACTTAAGCCTACCTGTAGATATAACCTGTCCCAACAGACTACCCAAACAGGACAATTATATTGTAACTTGACAACTACAATAATTACAACTATTGTAGAGAACCTATGTGTGCTTATGTCTTCATAGGTAAGTCCTTATCCCTCCAGTATGGTTTTACATATCTCTTATCAATAGGGAGACATTCTTTATTCTTCTACTCAAAGGAGTTTACAACATACACTAAACAAACTCATAATTATGTAAAATTAACTGGATGTAGACTTCACTGAATTCAGTGATGCTTATTTCTAATTGCATGGGTTCAATTTGAAAATACAACGAAGCGTTAATAAGAAGTTTTCTACACATTAAAATGCATTCTTTTAAATGTATAACAATGTAATTAGAAATGCTTTTAATGCCGTGCATAAATGTAAACATGCAAACAGTTAGTAAGAAATAGTAACCCCATCAAGAAAAGTATTCAGTCACAATTGACTGAGACTGTATTCCTCTTTTGGGAAATCGATGCTGACCTGACATAAAATAATAATAAAACCTGAAAGCTATATTATGACTTTACTGATTTATCAGTACATGGAGGGTCTATTAATGACCCTGGTTCTCCAGTAGACAATATTATTCCTGCTCTGAAAAATGACTCAGGGCTGCCCTATATCATTTTTGTTCACTTTTTTTGTACACCACTACCGTTAAACTATGGTTACATAACCAGCAATAGTAAGTGTGATAATTTATGACTAGTGAGTGGATACTTAAGTGCTATTTTACTTTGACACTTTCACATTCTGAAATTTAAAGGTAGCATAAGTCTCTGTTATTTCTGATTTTCCCAAGAACCAAAGATCAAAAGAACCCCGCCTTCTCCATATTTCTGACTTGAAAGCAGAGAGAGAGAGATCTGATATGCTATACCATTTTTCCTTGAATCTGGCACATTCCTTATATCTGTCAGGACTACAATGACTTTTCTGACTAAGAATTCTAGGAGTTACAGACACCAAATATCCGAAAGGCAGAATTTCTTCCCTTGTTTCCTTTATGTGTTGCAAAACAGCTGAATTAGTGAGTGGGGATGTTTACATATGTAGCTCCTAAGAACATCCGAGAGGATCGAGACGTAAGCAAAAACATTTTGTTTGTGACTCTTCACACAGAGTTAAATATAAAGGTGGCTGGTTGAAAAGAAATGTGGATTTGGATAATGAGGAAAAATATATTTATTTATATGCATAAATATAACATACAAAATAAATAAATTATATGTCAGCCTGAGTAGTCTGTATAAATAGATATTAGTACTCCAGATGCATACTTTGATATTCTTACAGGAAGTTTAAATTTAAATTTAACACATAATTTACAGTGGATTACCTTTTTATTAAGTAAGACAGGTTCAGAATTGTATTCAGAATTGAATTTTATTGGAAGGACACAATGGAATATAAATAATAACTATAAAAGGTGAATCAATTTCTTGTTAGCCCCCATGGGAGATACAAAGCAACCTATGAACATTTCATTTTTATGTTTAAAAGAACTAAAAATATGGTTTTCTATTGCATTTAAATTCAACTTTGAAGTCAGCCCACCCCACCCCCCCCCCAAAAAAAGGAGGCAACAGAAACAAAAAAAAATGTAATGAATAAGTGGTAAGAATATTGTGGAAAAATCAACAAAACAGACTTAGGAAATATGTAACTGCTAAAGCAAAGAAAGAAAAGCAAACATTCCATTGTTACCAAAGTGGCTGATAATTCAGATGGAGTGAGAATAGTAGTGAGCCTTCTGGATTCATCTACCAACAAAACTATTAATAATTTCCGTGGGTTTGTTCCAGCAGAATGCCCAAAGAGAAAGAAAAATGATAAAAGCTCAACAGAAGAAAATGCAGAATGAGCAAAAGTAGCCTTGGACAGTGATATACTTCTGCAAGAATGCTTCCTTGGGCAAATCCAAAAGTAGACTCAATTTAAAACACACAATATCCACATACTCTCTCCCATTCAGTTGTTTTGACATGGTGGCAATATAAGTTGGTCAGCATTCAATTAGCTGCTCTATTTATGTACTTAAAGTATAATTCTAGGTAATGTGTTAACTAGCTAGAGAACTCACAGTCCCCCAGTTTCTAGCCTGGGGCCTTAGCCACTAAACCATAATGAATCTCTTTATGTAAATCTGTTCAGAAATAATTCCCATTAAATTAAACTGGATAGTCTCCCAATCAAACATGCCTAGGATAGCAAGTAGGTATATAATGTTAAGTAAACTGACTAGGAGGAGTATGAAACCTGTGCTGAAATCCAACCATTTTATATTCAGTTTTAAAACTTTAACTGATTCACTGTATTAGAAATTATTTAGGACCAACTAGGAGGAGTATGAAACCTGTGCTGAAATCCAACCATTTTATATGCAGTCTTACTTTTGACTTTTGAAAACACCTGGTTCCATGGATTACATTCTATATTAGTCATTTTAAGCACGTCCTTCCTCTCCTCTGCATAATCTAAATATGCATGTAATTCTTAACCCTCATCAAGAGGAAATACACCGACAGGGTGCAATTCGAGAAAGCAGCTTAAACATAATGCTTTATCATATTAAAATGGCTAAATGAAATGTACAAGTAAAATAACTTGAAGAATAGTATATATATATTCAAAAGAGGAAAGATAGAAAGCAAACAAGAATTTTGCAAGTTTTATTAATTTTCAAAATTAATGATAAGTCAATAAAATATATATTCTGCTAAAAATAAATTATCTGAAGATTTACTCATTTTTAATGGACTTATCATACTGAAGTGTGTGTGTGTGTATGTATGTATGTGTGTGTGTGTGTGTGTGTGTGTGTGTGTATTCAGCTTTGTTGGTATTTTCCACGTATTGTAGTTGTGCTTTTAAAGTTGTATATTTCTGCAGAATCTCATCTGCCATCATCAGGCTTCTGTATTGTGTGTGTGTGGTGGGGAGTTGTGTGGGTGAATATATATATTCTTAAGTTTCGTTTATATGTATGAGATTCAGCTTTGTTCGGATTTTCCCACGTCATTATAGTTGTGCTTTTAAAGTTGTAGCAACGTTTCGGCAAAATCTCATCTGTCATCACTATACAGAAGCCTGATGATGGTAGATGAGATTCTGCCGAAACATTGCTACAACTTTAAAAGCACAACTATAATGACGTGGGGAAATACCCAAACAAAGCTGAATACTATATATGTATATGTATATGCATGTGTGTATGTGTGTGTGTGTGTGTGTGTGTGTGTGTGTGTATTACAACATTAAAAAATAGAATGCTAATAATTATCACTTACCCTTTTACTTATTTTCTTACTTTTCTCAGAAAAACAGTGGGTTCTAATATTGTTTCTTTCTTGAATTAGATTCAGTTCACACAACTGTTTGATCTTTTTCAAGATAATTTTGTATTTACTTCTCAAAGGCAGCCAATTCTGGTTTACCCAAATGATTCAAAAGTCTTGGTTATTTTTCTTCATACCATTCAAATTCAAAATACTGAACTGAAATTGTTGGCTTCTTAAATACATGGTAATGAATTCATACAATTACAATTTGTTATAGAGATAATAAGAGCTTTGCTGGATTAAACCAAAAGCCTGCTTACTTAATCCAATGTATTTGGAAGTGTTAAGTAAGCAGTGCATTTCTTGAAGAATTTAGCAGATAAACAAAATACACATTTGTACGCCCATATTGGAAGTAGAGGCTTTATGCTGGACAGATCAAGATGTTTATTGAAAATCAAGATATTTGTTGATTTATCTGCTTTATCTTGTATACATATGAAACATAAAGGCAACTCTAGCTCCTTCCTATATCCTGGACTATTACTTCATATTTTCAGCCTCCGCTCCAACTGCTCCTTCTCTGCCTAGGCCCCAATTTACATGTTGGTATCCTGCGCTTCATCATGGTGTGGTCAATTCTATACTGCCGCTCTTTGGTCAATGTTCTTGTTCCCACTACAATAGGGTTGTTGAAAGGCTGGAAAATGCCTTTCTTCTAAGGATTCGGTTTTCCTGCTGGGAGTGCTCCAGTGCAAAGACACAGACAGAGACAACTGCTTGGAAGCGGGTTCCTTTAATTTTCAGGAAGGCAAGAGATAGCAAGAAGTCTGCGTTCCTGGGGCTAGCCATGTTTGTATAATAAACTCCCGATTTTTATACCTTTTCTCCTTTTGTGTGTGAGTGCTTGTGTTTGTATTTCTTAATGTTTTAAATCCTGTCAGGGGGTTGTCTTCATTTCCGCCAGAGGGTAAACTCTGCGGGGTGGTTTGATTGGATTATCAGTTTCATCCTAATGTTTTCTTATATTTGTTTGGTGGCAATCTCCTGTCTGCTATGGAATTTATTTCGTGTCTTTTGTCTATTTGTTTTGCTGATTTGGCATGACCTTTTGTTTGTAAGGGATTTCTTTTTCTTGTTTCCCTAGCTTTCTTAATTACTTGGCTTTTGTCTAGGGGGCTTCTTCCAATACCTTTTATTAAATCTCTTTTCCTATGCCAGTTTGTTTTATGACTGGCCTGAAGTTCCCTTTGGGCTTTTCCTGCTTGGGTGTCACCACTGTCCTCATGAAGTTCCCTTTCCACAGGGTCTTTCCTGCTTTAACTGTCGCTTCATGACGTCTATTGTCTTCTTCCTCTAGCATGCATCTTTCTTTTCTAACTTCTAACACCTGTACTGCAACCAAGCAAGCCCTCAGTAATGAGTATTTCTGAGGCAGCTAAGCTCTGCCCTTGAAGAGCTACCAACTTTTCTGCAAGGGAAGGCCCTGTAAAAGCACAAATGTTTTCTTTTCTGCAAGGGTCAGGCAGTTTTTCCATCATGTTGTCCCTCCTTCCATATTCCCCTTGCAGCATCATGAATATAAATGGGTGGACCCGAAAGCATTTTGAATAGTTAAATATCCTATAAAGTCACATGACAGGGTAAAATAAATAAATAGATTGGTGAGACTAAATTATTACAGTATTATCTTAGAGAATTGCCTTAGTGAGATGGGCAGCATTGAAGTCTAATAATAAAAAAAAAATAAAAATTTTGCCAAGAGATACGTAGAGGAGGAAAAATATTTTTCTAAGAGGAATCATTGCTTAAATTAAAAAAATAACTAAATTCAAGCCATGCATATTAAATAAATAAAGAATGAGGAAAGCACTCTAAATATTTTGGGCTAATCCTTTTTCCCCCAAACCTACTGCGCTATTATTGAGCAATTATACTGCACACAATGGAGTATTCTTGTCTTTTCAGTATTTTGGCGAAATTATATTTATGTCTGGAAGATGACTTCTTTCTCAGCTATCCTCTTATAGAACATATCTTTCTCTTCCTTAATCAGCTTTAGTTATAATATTCCTACCTGAAAGGAACTCTTTCAAAAGAGAGATTTTGAGTAACAAAACCTTAAAAGAAGACATTGAGCCTTGATATTAATTGAACAATTTACTTCTGTAAGTGCTTAATAGGGTTAAGAGTTTGGGAAAGAGAGTGAAACAGAGGGAGAGAAAGATTTCAGAGACTGAGAAATGAAACTGGGCTTTTGAAAAATTCTGTAGAAAGTTAGAAGAAAATTTATCCCCATAGGAAGAAAAAATCCATTTTCCCAGTTGCAGGCTTCAATGAGAGCTCGCTTCAGATGTGTGCAGAAGAATGGTCTGTAAATCTTGGGCCTGATCTCCCTAGCACAAACTATGACAAACAATATGCTTCTGTGAATGCTAGGGACATTTCATACAATATCTTTCAAATTACTGTAATTTTGAGTTGACTCCAGTCTGCAGTGGGATGGTTCAGTTTGTCTCATTCAGGTTGTCCTTGGCACACTGCACTGAACTTTCCAACTGTGGGGTTGTAAAATTCTTCAGAATAACGTGTATGACTAGCAAACTGGATCAGTCTGCAAATATGTCCATTTTAAGTGTTGTTGGGGTTTCTTTGCTTATGGTTAGCTGCTTGCAGCATGGCTGACAGATGGTTTCATTTCTTATGCAGTCTATCAAGATGATGTCAAGGATCCTATAGAGAGCATTTGGAAAGTTTCCAGACTTTTTAAAAATCTCTATCTCCCCTCCACACACACCAAAAAAAAAAGGGAAAACTAATAAAGGGATAACTGAACAGATCCTGCTTGTTATCTTCCTTATTTTGTTGCAAAATGTTGATTTGTTCAAGGAAGGGACACGACTACCTTTGAATTCCAAGAATCTTTCTTTATGATGTACAGTGTTGAAAAATGACATTACAAAGAACTTGCCTATTCTACTAAATAAATTTGATTTAGAGTTCCAGAAATGGCAAGATCCATCCTATATCACTCAAGGATGGTTGCCCAACTCCTACACCTGAGTAAAGTTTGCAAAAAGAGGAGTGTCTCATTATCTAGCATAGCCAAAGACAAGTCTAACTCTTTCTCAGAATAAAATTGCTTGACAAAACTACAACTTTAAAAATATGAGTAGGGATACAGAAATTGCTGTCCTAAGTTTCCTCCTGTATTTTGTTTTTTCTAAAAAAGGGATATCTATAGCTATTATCTTGGTACAGAATGTGATTTTTTTAAAAAAAAAAATCCCTTCACTGCAAAACACCATTACCTATTTTCAACATATAAGTTACAGGCAGTTTTGTTTGAAGAGAATGGTATTCATCAGAGTTGTATAAATCAAAGGAAGGTTCTGCTTCAGTAAGTATAAGTGAAGCAAGGAGGGAGTTTTGTTCTGCTCTGCTCTGCTCTGCTCTGTATCCTGTCTTCAGTCCCAGCCTGGACAGAAACCTCTTCTCCAAGTGACAGTGGTAGAACACATGGAAGATAAAGGCCAATTCCAATGCCTCTTTATTTTGACAAAGAAAACCTATCATTTCTGCCCCGGAAACATCTTCATCCATGTTAAGCTAAAGCAACTTGCTCAGGCCTAGTGTTCATAAAGAATATTCTATTTATATAGACTATGAAAAAGGAATGTTTTTAAAAATTTAATTAATCAGATGCTGCTAATCCAATGCAGAATACACTCAGAGAAAGACCGATGCTGAGAGACATGATTTAACCCTGCTGGCTTTGCTGTGGCTGTATCCTTTTTGGATAATCTTATAATTCCGTTTGCAAAGCAATCCGTTTTTTAAATAAAATGTCCAAATGCAGGGTGACTTTTATAACCACTTCATTGTTCACCACCCAACTCATCTACTGATTCCAGAATGTGTTAATGCACCAGAATGCCAAGATGTTTAAGATTTTGAAAGTTATAGGTCTTGGGAACAATGGCTATTGAAAATCATGACAGTAGGCTTCTGACTATAACATCTATTTCAGCCACCTCAGTTGGGACTGTCAATTTAGTCATTGAGTGAAGCAATCTGTCAGGCTACATAACTTTTTCCCATTCAATTAACAAGAATGAACTTCTGAAAACCAAACATATCAAAAGGAATCCTTTACTGAGATGAGACAATTCATGTAGGAGTTCAAAGCAGCATCTAAGGTCTCTCGGGCATACAGGGAGAGATAAGGGAGTTTAGAACCCCTCCCCTTATCTCGATGTGTATTTAGTGAAACAAAAGCCAGTATGTTAATTTCCCCCCCCCCATCCCTTTCGTAAGGAATGATCTTTTTCACAGTTTCCCAGGGCATACCTAATTTGCCCCCGCTCCCTTTCAGAATGAACTTTTCCAGAAGTTTCCAGGACACATCTCACTGTGGAATTTTTATGGTCTTCTCATCTCCTGGCTGTGCCTCTCAGAGGTGATAGGTTCCAGCCATCTGCATTTCCTCCCTCCATTGTATCCTGTGTAGGTTATACAAATTCGATATAAGATTAAATATATTCAGGTTACATCAAGAAAGGGTTTCTTTATCAGTCTCACCCCCATTTTTTCTTCCACTGAAGAAATGACAGATACACGGATCTGACACAATCATTAAGTAAAAGTGTGACCTCAGAGGAAGTCAATAGTGGCAAGTTATAAGAGTATATGGTGGCAGGAAGGAATAGCATATACAGAGCAGCACAACAAAGTAACTGGCTTTGTGTACAGGAACATCTCCACAATGTATGATTTACCTAAGTCTAGGTGGGAGATTACACAGAAGGTTATAGATAATAACAGGGTCAGATCCTGTGAGACTGCCAGATCCAGACAGATAGGCAGGTACTAGTCAATTGACCAATGGTAGTAGACAAGGATCAGAAGATAATGATAGATGTAGTAATGGTAGATGTTACCAAGTGACAACAACATGAGGAAGAAGGACTAGGGGAAGAAGGAGAAGTACCATGATCTGAAGAAGGAACTAGAAAGGGTATGGGAATTAAAGAGGAAAATGATCCCAGTGGTAGAAACACTCTCTCAAAGCATGCCTACACAGCTTTCTTCTTTCTAGGAAAAACAGCAAAAATAAAGTGAAAAACAAGATGACGGTAGGAACGAATCCAGCATTGGGGAAGTTTTGCAAGTTAACGAACATGCATTTGCACAGCTCATTCAAACTTCTCTGAGGCTGGATTTCCACCCCCACCCCCCACCCCCTCCAGCCTTCATTCCCTCTCACTCCAGACACTTTACTCACAAGGGGAAGCGATACTTCTAGTGCCCATGGAGAATCCAGCCTTGGAGCAGTTTTGCAGGTTAAAGGACCGCTGCTCCGCCCACAGTCATGTGTTTTCAAGTGGATGCTTGAAAATGCATGGCTAGGGCGGAGGAGCAGTCCTCCTTTAAACTGGGGTGAGTGAGCATCGGGCGGGCAGGGCAAGTGAGTGAGTGGAAACCAGGCGACCGCGTTGGGGGTGTGGCCAACCAGATGTTGCTACCAGTTCGGCGACCCACGCCAAATTCTTGCTACCGGTTCGCCCGAACAGGTGCGAACTGGCTGAATACCACCTCTGACTTTGAAGTTCTGAAAATACCAAGGCAGATCTATATTCAACAAATGAATTTCAGAGGCCTCAAACAACTTATGTTTTCCCAGATCAGATCATCTTGTTAAACTCGACTCAGAATAGAGCCGGAAGGGTCCTTGGAGGTCTTCTAATCAAACCTCGTGGTTGAGCAGGAGATCCTATACCATCTCAGACAAGTGACTGTCCAGTCTCTTCTTAAAAACCTCCAGTGATGAAGTGCCCACAATTTCTGGTGGCAAGCTGTTCCACTGGTAAATTGTCCTCACTGTTAGGAAGTTTCTCCTTAATTCCAGGTTGCTTCTCTCTTTGATTAGTTTCCAACCATTGTTTCTTGTCCTGCCCTCTGGTGCTTTGGAAAATAAATTGACAACCTCCTCCTTGTGGCGACCTTTCAATATTGGAATACTGCTATCATGTCCCCGCTAGTCCTTCTTTTCTCTACACTAGCCAATCCCAAATCCTGCAGCTGTTCTCCATATGTCTCCAGGCCTTTAATCATCTTAGTTGCTCTTCTTTGCACATTTCTTCCCAAAGTTTCAACATCTTTTTGTTATGCGGTGACCAAATCGGTGTAGTCTTACTAAGATTTTATAAAGTGTACTAATACTTCACATGATTTTAATTCTATGCCTCTGTTTATGCAACCAAGGATTGTATTAGTGTTTTTGGCTGCTGCCACACACAGCTTAGTCAAGTTTAAGTGATCATTCACAAAGACTCCAAGGTCCTTCTTACATTTACTGTTTTGGAGCCAGGTTTTGTCTAATCTGCATTTGTTAGGCTGATTGGTCTGCAGTTCCCTGGGTTTGTTTGCTTGTTTGTTTCCTTTTTGGAAGATGGGAACCACATCAGCTCTTTTCCAATTTTTTGGTAGTTCTCCAGTGTTCCAAGATTTTTCAAAGACATGATACAATGTTCCTGAGATAACATCCTACAGCTCCTTCAGAACTCTAGGATGCAATTCGTCAGGTTCTGGTGATTTATATTCATCAAGGTCAGACAGATGTTCTTTTACCATTTTCTTACTTATTTTAATTTTAAATTTTTAGTTTGTCTTCTCTAGTTATGTTGGTAGGGTGAGTGTCAGATCCATGTATCTGTCATGTCTTCAGTGGAAGAAGGAAAGGGTGGGGGGAGACTGATAAAGAAATCCTTTCTTGATGTAACTTGAATACATTCAATCTTATATTGAATTTGTATAACCCACACATGATACAATGGAGAGAGGAATCCCAGATGGCCGGACCCTAACACCTCTGAGCGGCACAGCCAGGAGATGAGAAGACCATAAAAATTCCACAGTGAGATGTATGCTTGGGAAACTGTGAAAAAGATCGTACCTTCAGAAGGGGTGGGGTGGTGTAATAAACATACTGGCTTTTGTTTCACAAAATACACATTGAGATAAGGGGAGGGGTTCTAGACTCCCTTATCTATCCCAGTATGCCTGAGAGACATTAGACGCTGCTTTTAACCCCTACATGGATTGTGTCATCTCAATAAAGGATTCCTTTTTGATACATTTTGATATGTTTCCTGAAGTTCATTCTAGCTGATTGAATTACTTAGGCTCTCTCTGAATTTTTTCAAATTGGCTCCTTTAAAATGTAAGACACTGGTTGGATTATATTCTATTACTTATGTTTGCATTATATTGAATTCCAATATGACATGGTCACTCTTGCCCAAGGTTCCAGCAATTTCAACTCCCTCTATCACTTCTTCACTGTAAGTAAGAATTAGATCCAGTATAGTTTTTCCTCTAGTTCTCTCCTCTATCTTTTGGATGACAAAGTTGTCAGCTTAGATGGTTAGGTGTCTGTTCAATTTCCCATTTGTTGCAGAGTTTGTCTCTCAATTGATATCTGGGTACTTAAAGTCTCCCATTATTACTGTGGTATATTTTCTACATACATTTTAAATTAAGTCTTTGCTTGTTAATTGCTTAACAAATTAAGCAAAGACTTCATCTATTTCTTCTGCTTGGTTGGATGGCCTGTAGATACGCCTATAGCAATATCATTTTTCCCTTTTATATTGACCCATGAGATGACCCAGGGTGTGGCACAAAAGCAACACAGTCAGATAATCAGTAGGAGTCCCTTTATTAGCTCCAATTTTGTCCCCTGTGTCCTGGTTACCTTCTAGCTGAAGAAAAAAATCTCTCAGGAACAGCCTTTGGCTACAGAGAATCATGTGCAAAATGTGGTTCACAAAAACTGTAACTATAAACCCAATCAAGACAGGATGAGGTAATTAGTCTGGCAGGGCAAGAGAAAGAATTTCAGATGTGTAGGAACAGCAGTAATCTAATCCAGTTGGGGGGATGCCAGGAACGCAGATAACCAAAGTCAACACAAGATAAACTCATGTTTGTTCCCAGAAGACACCACACTCAGCTTGCATCTTTTTAAAACTCTCATTCCCAGGTGTGCCTAATGAATGGAATCAGGGCCCTTTCCCTTCCCATAAGCCACACAACCCCCGTTGCTCTCTTCTCCGTTCCTCCCTGAGGGCTCCAAGGATGAAGAAGGTGGAGGCCTGGATCTTCCTCTGAACTCTCTCTCCCTTGTCCTACCTCTCCCCTGCTCTTCCCAACCAGACTTCCTTCCCCAGTTCCCTCCACAATGGAGCCACACTCCCACTCCCTGTCAGCTGTTTGTCTTCCTCCTCAGATTTAGAGTCCGATAGGGGCATGACAACCCATATGAATTCTAGGAGGTTTATATCCTTTGTTTTGTGTATTTCTGTAGAGATGTAGTGATACATAATGCAACTCCACCTCCTCTTTTGTTAGGTATATTTCCTTTTGTTAGGTTGATTTTGAATAGTTTGTATCCTTCTATCAGGACATTCCAGTTATGAGTTTCATCTGATCACGTTTCAATAATGGCAGCTTTATCATATCTGCCTTCGTGTATTAATGCTTCAAGATTACCCTGTTGCTCCCTAAACTTTGAGCATTAACGAATAGGCATTTGAGTCCTCTATGGGTCTTGGGTATGTTTGTTACATTACTTACTTTGTAACTGGGATTTCCATCCTTTCCATATCACTATTTCATTATGGGGTTTTTTTCTTTTTTTCTTTACACCCTTCCTCTTTATGTGATCGGTTATCTAGTGTTTTTTGCTTGAAATTAGATTCTAAAGGTCATGAAGATTGCCCCTCTACCCTTCAATTTTGGTTTAAAGCCCTTTGGATAAGATGAACCAGTCATTTTCCAAATATATTCCAAATATGTCATGTCATTGGTCCCCACATGTAGGAGAAGAAAGGGGCAGTAATGCGTGGGGTTCATTATTTTAGTAAGGTACTCAGTTACATCTTTGATTTTTGCTCCAGGGAGACCATATAACTCCCTAGATCAGGGGTGGCACCAAACTCATGGCATCATGGTGGCATCACATGACCTATCAGGACTTTTTTCCCCTTCACTAAACTAGGCATGGGAATGGCCAGCATACGAGGCATCCGACTCGCGGGCCGTGAGTTTGACAGCCCTGCCCTAGAGTGACTTCCTGGTCTCCTGCAGACTATAGTTTCTGTTCCCCTCAGAATTGAATCTCCTACCACCAATATTCATCTTTTTTTCCTAGGGAAGTCTGGAATACTTTTCTTCCTGTCACAGGAAAGCTGGCTTGCGCCTCTTTTTTTAGAAACTATTGATGAATGCTCCTTTGTGAGTTATATTTTCTTCCAGGGGGAGGCTATGATAGCAATTGTTCAATTCCAGAGGGGCTTCATTGGAGTGGGCTAGGGTTGATGCTAAGGGCTTTGCTCTTGATTGTTTTCTTCTAAGAGTGACATGTTCCCATTGGCCTTGCTCTTTAGGTGCATATTTTTACAGAAGCTATTCGTTTCCTATTGTATTTGATTTGGGTGCACTGGTTTTCTTCTTTATGTTCATATATGGGGGGTCATCATTTTTTAGAAGCTACTTGCTCCCTGTTGTGTTTTATTTTGGTGTAGTCTAAAATCATAGGTTCCTCAAATGATTGAAAAACAGATCTAGCTTTAATAGAGTTTATGGTTGACAAACTTTGCCTCCTGCAGGATTGTACTACAACTGGTGTATTGAATATCACTTATAATTTGGAACCATCCACTGTCTTTCCCAACACTTTATTTTCCAGTTTCATGTTTGTTATATGCGTTAGAGGAATATTAGTAATATCCTTTGGTCCCAGAAAGATCATATTGTTTGAAATAGCCATAAAGAGCTATAACTGTTCAGTAGAAATTTTGTCATTTGTCTCAGGATTTTGTTAATTAGTAGTTATGGTTAGGCGGGTATGTTTCTTCAGTTCTTTCCGCTACAATACTCCCTGTATTGTAATAATATTATTACATCTCATCAAAACTCAGGATATACACATACACAAGATATTTTACTTTTGCCCCTATTATGCTTTTGTTGTGTGCTTTTCTTTTGAACAGTAAAGAAATAGGGTCATACATAGAGAAAATAAGAATATGAAAGTGTGAGCTTGCCTATTTCCCTTTTTAAAAAAAAGCAAACTGCGGTTCCAGGGTTTAATTGTTTTATGTTTCCGTGCCAGGCAACTCCTATGAGATCCCTTTATTTTTCTTGGTACTAGATTTTACAGTGAGAAGGATTGTTTTATATTTGTCTCCGATAGTCCCATTGGTTCCAAATTATCCATTTTCAGCAAGTTAGCTATTTTTAATGTCTTGAATGGGAAACGATTCATTGGTGTAAAATTGGAATTACTTGGCAATGTTTACACCCTTGCGGCCTATTTCATAGCCATAAAACGTGACAGATTTCGCTATTCATTAAAATAGGGGAAAGTTAACTAAAAGAATCCAAGACATAATTTTGTCACAATCATTACAAAGTATGTGACATTTGTTTTCCAATATTTATTCAAAATACAAATCCTATCATGTCTCTTTTTTTCTTTGTTAAGGTGAATGAAAGCAAACACAATTCCAATATTTTGTTGGAATAAGCAGTTCAGAAAAGTACTCCTCAGCTATAAATGCAGTTTTCTGCTTAATGTTCTTTCAATATAACTATGCCTAAATTCTTTACAGCTTATAAAAAAGACTATAGCAGGAAGATAGTTGTAAATTAGAAATAATAATTATTACTAACACTGAAATAATCTTTAAAATGCGTTATGCCTTCTGACCAACAGTAATAATAAAATTTTGCTCTGTCAAAGGGCAGAGGAACTAAAAACAGTATATTTCACATTGTATGCATAACTTGATATTCTTTCTTATGGATTCAGAATCCAACAAGCGGAATGGCAGGAAGTAAGATTAAGCAGAATTGGCTTGATTCTCTAGCTGTTTCATGTCACAGTGTGCCTGCACATTGCCTGCACATTCTATCGGAAAAAATATATATAACCTGCCAGAAGTAATAACCTAACAACACAATACAGAGGTTTTCCAAACAAGGAAAACTATATTCCTCTCTTCTTTCAGAGGATTCAAATTTCATCTGTCACTTGCTGAATGTTCCTTTCTGTGCATGAAGTAATAATGAATGAAGTTCCTGTGAAAGAATTAATAAAGAAATGACCCATTTCCTCAAGATGGTAATAATTTTGAATTAAACATTACTGAATAGTCGCTGTCCTATCTGTAACAAAAGCACCATAATAACTACCTTTCAAAGAAGTTCCTCTAGTTGAATTTTATTTTTAGAAGTCAGTGGGAAGGTACCAGTTGTATAAAGCTGTTCTAGATTTAAAAATAACAATAATCCTCTGAATTCTTTACCATATAAGAGGAGAGAATCATTGTTCCTAAGTTGACAAATTATTTCTCTTCTAGAAAGATTCAAAAGAGACAATATTTTACTACGATCAGGCTTTTGATGCTCAAAGCCGAAAAAGACTGCTGCTCTTTTCTTTAGCATTTATTTTGCTTAAGAATGAAGTGCAGGTTATTTTAAGATAGAGATGGCCATTTTGCATTCTTCAGGCATCAAATGGCCCAACAATTTGTTTTGGTACACAGTTCTCTATGAGATTGTAGAATCAATAGTTTTTCAGTTGGCAAACAAGGGAAACAAAAGAAAATTGGCATGTTAAACATCAACTGATCTGTATCTCTTACCCATAAAATAGGAACTAAACAGACTACCTGTTCTTTAGATCACATCACTGTTCACTAGTAAGATTCTCATGCAGCAGAAAATAATGCCCGTTTTTCATCCTCCCCGAACCTCTATGTGAGCCCTACACTTTCTTTGTATATATTGTGCTCTCAGTTTTCCTACTGCCATATTGGGACAACTTGCCATGGCCAACTCACCATAGCCAATTTAATTATTTAAAATAATTAAAAATATTTTATTTTTTTTATCATTCAAATTTTATTTTGTCTCTGTTTTGGCATCCTTACTTTAATGATTCTATTCAATTATTTCTTCAATATTAGTGCAATGCTTGTCCCGTGGTGAGTTGTCCTCAGCAAGTTGGCTGTGGCGAATTGACTATGGTGAGCTGTCATAGATTCTCCCCTCACACACACACACACACACACACACTGCTTGGGCATTTATTCTAAAAGACCAAAAGTAAAATTTGCAACCACCTTTTTGGAGTGTTCATCTGTGTTTGTTGTGGGATAGGACACAAATTATATGTGCATATAGACATCATCCAACTTATGTGATTTATTAATTATGTCACAGATAGCTTATTGCAATATCTGTGTAATGAAATCATGTGATTTTACATCATTGTAGTTTCTTACAGATGCCTATGGCTGCATTTTTTAGGCTAAGTTGGGACCTTCATATATAGTACACAACACTGTCAGCAGCAAGACTTGATTATCATTCCAACAACTTTGGGGTAAGGAAAAAGAAGGAGATGCCATCTTGTTCTTCTCGGATAGATAAACATGTTGGGATGTACCATCAGAGAAAGCCATGGAGACCACAGAGTTTCTATTTCAGTTAAAATTTAAGCATTTACTATATCAAAAATAGATCGATAATGCGTTGAGAGAACAGTTGAAAGGGCAAGATCATAACAATAATTTTCAAAGCATCTACCAACTGATGCTTTTAATTGGAAATGCCAAGGATTAAATATATGCAGTATCTCACAATATGTTTAAGAGAGTCATAATGGAGCCTGATTCACCTTTATTTTCCTTCTGCCTGCATCAAGTCATGAATCTAAGCATAACATTCAAATACTAAATACATAGGGTTGAGCTTCAGTTTCCCCCACCCCGTAATATTTCTTAATGTGTTTCCCCAATTTCCACACTGAACAGAAAAATCTGGTTCACGTTTCTCTTTAGCTTGTTCAGTGTAAGAATTCTTCATACAATCATAGTCTCTGATCATGGACGATGTCCAAATGTACTCATGTTCAAAAGCACTTCTTAAACATTCCCATTCAACCCCTCAGTGTTAAAAAGTAGTTTGTAGATAGCTGCTAAGGAGGGCTTTGTTTTGGATGGTGGGAGTGTGTGTGTGGGGGGGGTCATACTTGATTGGAAACACTAGGAACCAAGATATCCTAACACTGTGTTGAAGAAGACAAAGTCAAAAGGTAATGATTAAGTTTCATCATCCTGACTCAGATAGAGCTCTCACTGGGGTCAATTTGACCTGAGATGCTTCAATTACATGGTTATGTAAATCAAACATCAAAAAGGGGCACAATAGTTCTGAAATGATGGAACTGTCTTTTTAATGGTTGACTCAGGACTTTCCTCACTTCCCAGCATAACAAATCACACTGTTTAAATGGAATATTGACAGAGTATAAGTTGAATGATGGGGGGATGTGAGAAGTCACAGCAAATTACCACCTGGCTTAATATCAACAGTCATTGAGACTGATCGTGGTAGTTTTACATGCACAATTTCACATTTGTCAGCTTTTCTGGGGATACACAGCCTCCTGTTTAGTTGATCATGGCTGAGCAGTTGATCCATCTATTTCAGCATGTGAAAAGTTGCCAGTAAGCAAAATATTGTTGTCATATAATCAGTAGACATTTGACAGTAGCCTTATTCCTTGTTTATTCAGGCAGGAATATTGTATCCTATTATCCACCCTGGCTAAAAATTGCTTGGGAGGAAAATAGTGAAATGCAGATAATCAGGTTTTAGTTTAAAACAAGGCAATAAATATTTTGCTTAGCAGAGGAAGCACATCACAATTTCTCCTTTCTATATCTTTCTTTTTCTAAGTCACTCAATTTTTGTTTCACAAAGGTTACACTTATGCCAGGTTGGGTTCCCCTTGAATCCTTGGCATTCTGAAAGTGACACAATTCTCCATGGTCGGATTAAAGAGGCAATAGAATCTGCCTCAAGAAGGGGCTTTACATTTCTTCACTGTGCAAGGAGGTCAAGTGATGTCACTTGTGCCTTAAAATCTTAGGGAAAATGATTATGTAATTTCCAAATTGCAAAATTTAAGTTATTTGCTCAGTGGTATCATGCTGCATAATTTGTACTAGTTGACCATGTTAACTTACCACTTGCCAAACATATTTCTAGTAGTTGGCTGGAAATTCAGGAAAAACCTTTCTTTGCATGTAAAGAAGTTTATTTGGCATACAATGAGTGTGAGTTGAATCAGGCAAAGTGAAACAATATGGCCATTTTTACTCTTAGAAATGTGGAGGCCAAATTGTTTTGCAAAACAAAACAGCTTTGAAGGGATGCACTGACTGAATCTTTGTTAAATAACCATCTAGCCCTAATTAGGGCATTATAATGTGAAGTAAATGTAAAATCAAATGTCTGTTCAAACAGTACCCCTACAGAAGCACCATATACATTTGCAAACTTCTCTGCTTCAGTGTGAGATTTGGATTTCGAAGATTGAATTATGTAAACAAACTTGTAAACAGAGGTGGGATTGTACAGGTTCGCACCTATTCGCTGGAACCAGTTGTTAACATTCTAAGCAGTTTGGAGAACTGGTTGTTAGAAGAAATTACTGGCCTAATCCTGTAAGAAAGGCAGGAAGGAAACATTCTGGTGTTGCTTACAGAAATTACCTCTCCGTTAACCCTAATTACATTCCTGGCAGGACTAGACTTCCTGTCTCAGGAATGTCTCTGGAGTTATTTTTCCTCCTTTGCTGGTACTTTGCTTGTGTGGAGTGACCATTCAAAGTTACAATGGCACTGAAAAAAGTGACTTATGACCATTTTTCACACTTATGACTGTTGCAGCATCCCCACAGTCATGAGAGGCCAGGCAAGGAGACACATGCCTCAATGTGAGTGATGTTGAGTTGGCCACACCCTGCCAGTCACATGACCGCCAAGCCACGCCCACCAACTAAGCCACACCCACCGAACTGGTTGTTAAAAAATTTGAATCCCACCCCTGCTTGTAAAATATTGCCTGTTGGGTTACCAATTATGGGAATGCAGTTGAAGTACATTTAAATTATATGTTAGATAATATTTTAGATTTGAACACAGCAGTGTGTGCCCTGTGGGAAAGCAGGTCATAGAATCACGTTTATACATCCATGGTGATCATGAATTCATGCATTAAAGGAGAAGGACTTGTGGTATGAAGCTGCAGAGTTGTTTTTGTCTTTCTGATGAAAGGACCAAGTACCTGGTGACATCTATGCATCTGTCATGATTGTATGGTTTCAGACAGATGAACATTTTAATTAATATTATAACCATGCTGTGACATGAGATGAAATAAATTCTTCTTTTAAGAATGGTTACAGGTGAATGGGGTCTAATTTATGGCTGACCACTGACGACATATTTAAATGAGTTCATCTTGTAAATTATTTTTCCCCATTGAAATCATTGTACTGATGCCAAACTTAATTGAACCAACATGTGACCAACTTACGACAGAATCAAAAGAATTTAATTTGAACAGGTAATCCAACGTTTCTCTGGCCTCCTAAATGCAGCCCTGGTAATGCTATTTTTCTCCTTCAGCTCAAAACAGTTTCTAGTTTTCTTGCATTATCATCAACATCATCCTCATTCCAACCAGCTCCAAAGGCTGTGAATCTCACCAAACATTAACAATAATAACAATAATAACGACGACGATGATGATGATCTTTGGACAAACTTCAACACATCACAACATTCCTATCTGCTACTTATATGAAAAGCCAAGTTTGGAACTGAACCCTCCCATTAATTTTCATTACAATCACAGTCCAATGAATAATTGGTCATTTTGTCCTCCTAGGCCTGCCATCATTTTTATTATGACCATGAAACATTTGAATTTTAATGTTCCCCAGAGTGGGAAGACAAATGATAACAGCGTCTCTCATTAATCCTTTCAGATGATAGTGCTCAAATTAGCTGCACCTTTTCACGCACATTCCTAGGCACATTTGCTTTGCAGATGGTGGAGGTTTAATTTTATTTGCATATAAAAAGTATTTAGAGCAGAAAATGTCACAACAGGAGCACATCCTCATGACAATGACATAATAAGACTTGAAATAATTTGCTCTATTACATGACTTATGAGGACAAAGGATTTCAGGGATACAGCATGCTTTTTCTTTTCCCATCCAGCTGTGAGATCCATTGCCATTGTCCATCCTTTCCCATCAGAGCCAGAAAGAAAAGGGAAAAAAAAGGCATGATTTCACCCTTTCACTACCGACACAAATTCATTGCAGTGCATCCTTCATGCTGATATTTTTTGGAAACTCTTCGTTCTCAGTTCAGACATTCAGCCTGGTGGATTATATGGAATAGATTCAGTTTTTCAGAACAGCATATCCTCAAAACTATGAGAATGATATTCTGTACAAGCCTAGTATTCACACATATCATTTTGAATGGAGGTGCAATTCATCTAAGAGCTGTAATGTATTGCTCTATTAGTTAGATATATATTCTAACCACTCTTCCTTGAGAACTCAAGACAGAGTACCTAGCGCTGAGTTTTCATGGTTATGAGTGGGCTTGAGTCTGAATTTTTCAAGCCCCACTTCAAGTTCTTAAGTGAGAAGCAGAGTGGATAGAGGGGACTGAAAATGGCAAAAGGAAGATAGCAATAGCATTTAGACACATATACAGCTTCATATGCTTTACATCCATAAGTGGTTTACAGAGTCAGCCAATTATCCCCAATGATCTGGGTCCTCATTTTACCAACCTCAGAAGGATGGAAAGCTGAATCAACCTTGACCACTTAGAATCGAACTCCTGACAGTGGGCAGAGTTAGCCTGCATTCACCAAGGCTCTCACAGTGAATGCCAGGTTGTGGTCCTCCAAGTTCTACAGAAGTAGAATAGCCATTCAAAAGGGATGCAAGAAACTTTAAAGAGACACATATTACCTCTTAGTGTATATAGATGGAATTAACATGAATTACCAATGGACTTAATAAGTTCACATGGAGAGAGAGGAATTAAAAGTGAAACCACTTTGGATAAATACAATTTGGAAGTAAAGGTATAAATGTAGTTTTTTTTTAAATGGTAACAAAGCACTCAAGCAGAAATATTGCTCAGACAGCTAGAGATAAAAGAATCTTTCTTTCATAATAGCAAATCAATAAATGTTGATTAAAAATGTAAGCAAAAATCCTAAATTTGCCTGCATATAGTTATTTGGCATTTCAGTTAATTGATTCATCCATGGCAGTAATCTGATTCAATGCTGTAACAATGTTGAAATTAAACATATACAGGTTAAGTTTGCTACAAAAAAACCGATGGGCTACAAATACAATTTATTCATTTGCTTTCTGTATGTTTTCAAATGAATTGAAACTGCCTGATACAGAAATAATGAAATCAGTCTATTAGAGTAAAACAGTGTTTTACCATTTCTAAGTTCCAGAATAACTACAGTTGCTGAATACATACAATAACTCCCTACTCAATATATATTCAAAATCGAGATCTTAAAAAGCAATTTATAAGCAGAAAAATCAAAATCTCAAACGTCAACTTGCTTGCCCAGATAAAAGCTTTGATTATCACAGACAGCTAAGCCAAGTCTCTGTATTTCTGAATGTTTGGATGACCTGTACCTAATGGAATTATTTTATTGTCACTCTGATAGATTATCTTTGCAAAATTTAGGTTTCATAGACAATGATGATGGGTAAAAAGGCATCTCAATGCTGGAGTGATGTGATAAATGTCACTATAAAAGAGGAGGTGATGTGATGTGACAGTAATACAGCAAGTTCCCAGGAAAGACTAAAGATATCCAAGGAGCTGGATGCAGCAGGACACAGAACAACCCAAAACTGGATCATGGAAAAAGGTAGAGATTTACAATAGCAACTGTCTAGAATCTCTTAGGGTACCCATTAGGTTAGGGTTGCATAGATTTATTCTGGCAAGATTCTGCCCATGTGGTGAAGGCAAATAAAGAACTTAACTTTGGCTGGATATATTACATCTTTATTTATTTGTTTGTTTTTATAGAAAACAAGCATAACTATGAACATAATATATTAAACATATAAGTATAAACAGGTATAAGGATATACATAATAAATGAGTACGAATAAATGGATAAATGGGAACAGTAGGACAGGGACAGTAGGCACGCTGGTACTCTTATGCACACCCCCTTACAGACCTCTTAGGAATGGAGTGAGGTCCATGATAGATAGTTTAAGGTTAAATTTTTCGGGTTTTGAGGATGTAACAACAGAGTCAGGTTGTGAGTTCCAGGCACTGACCACTCAGTTGCTGAAGTCGTATTTTCTGCAATCGAGTTTGGAGCGGTTTACTTTGAGTTTGTATCTCTTGTTCCACTGTGTATTATTGCAGTTGAAGCTGAAGTAGTTGTTGACAGGTAGCAGACAATTTTGTGTACTAAGCTTAGATCAGACCATAGGTAGCATACTTCTAGGTTGTCTAGGTCCAAAATTTCAAGCCTGGTAGTATAAGGTATGTGGTGAAGGCAAATAAACAACTTAACTTTGGCTGGAAATATTACATCTTTCTTGGGCAAGGCTTGATATTTGCTGATTGACTATATTTTGTCCACTTGATTATACAGTGCTAGTTGAATTGCAGCTTTGTCTGCCTTGTGCGTAAAGCATATGGGAATCACAACGAGATGAGCTAAAAGCACTTTATTGTTCGTTTATTTATTTATTTGATTTGATTTGTTTTGATTTGTCAATCACTAACAAGATAATAGGTATAAGTATAAAAATGAGTAAGAATACAGGAAATAGGTACGAATAAATGGGGACAATAGGACAGGGATGGTAGGCACAATTGTGCACTTATGCACACTCCTTACAGATCTCTTAGGAAATGGGGTGAGGTCAATAGTGGATAGTTTAAGGTTAAAGGAATGGTGGTTAGAGAATGTAACAACAGAGTCAGGTAGTGCATTCCAGTCATTGACCACTCTGTTGCTGAAGTCGTACTTTCTGCAATCAAGTTTGGAGCGGTTAACATTGAGTTTGTCTCTGTTGTGTGCTCTTGTATAGTTGTGGTTGAAGCTGAAGCAGTCATTGACTGATAGGACATTGTAGCAGATAATTTTGTGTACCAAGCTTAAGTCCAACTGTAGGTGGCATAGTTCAAGGTTGTCCAAGCCCAAAATTTCAAGCTTGGTAATATAGGGTATTCTGTTGTGAGCAGAGGAGTGTAGTACTCTTCTCATGAAATACTTCTGGAGTCACTCAATTATATTAATGTCTGAGATACAGTGCAGATTCCAGACAGATGAGCTGTATTCGAGGATTGGTCTAGCAAAGGTTTTGTATGCCCTAGTTAGCAATTCTATATTTCCGGACTAGATTTACAACTCTTAATGCCTTTTTGGCAATGCTGTTACAGTGAGTTCTGGTGCTTAGGTCATTAGATATGAGTACTCTGAGGTCCTTGACAGGGTGAGGGTCATCAACAAGGTCATATCCACCTAGCTTGTATTTGGTGTACTGATTTTTTTTTTAACCAATGTGTAGGACAGATCACTTGTTGGTCGAGATTTGGAAGTGCCAAGTGTTTGACCATTCAGACACATAATCAAGGTCACTTTGAAGGACAGTAGCATTGCCAGTGGTGTTGAATAGTTTTACATCATCCACAAAGAGGACGCAGTTACTTATAAGGTGATCGCAAAGGTCATTTATATAGAGTATAAAGAGTGTGGGTCCTAGGATGCTACCTCGGGGGAAACTGGTTAACTGGAGCAGGGTTTGATATAGTGCTCCCTATTTTTACCATTTGTTGCCTGTTTGACAGGAATGCAGTAATCCACTTATGAAGGGATCCAGAAATGCCATGAGTTTAATTTTAACAGTAGTTTGTCATGTACCACTGAATCAAGTAGTCTATGTAAATTGCAGTAGTCTATGTAAATTGCATCAATTGCTTTACCCTGGTCAAGTAGAGTAGTCCATATGTTTTTGCAGTGTAGGAATTGTGGATTGCAGGACAATTTTTCCTGAAACCAAATTGTTTTTTGGGGATAGTAGGTTGTTTGACTCTAAGTGAATGGTGATGAATTGGTTAATGATTGATTTCATGACTTTGCACTTGACACAACACAGTGAGATTGGTCTGTAGTTTTCAACCAGGCTGAGGTCACCTTTTTTGAAGATAGGGATGACCATAGCTAAGGACCATAGGTTCAGTAAGGAGCTGGTTCTGAATGGTATCTGATATATAATGCTTAGCAGTTCTGCTATGGCAGAGGAGAGCTTTTTTAAAGAAATATGCACATAATCCATCGGGGCTAATAGATAGGGATGGTTTTAGGTTTTGTAGTGCCTTTTCTACATTATCTTCTGTAAAGTCAACATGTACTACATCATTACAGTTAGTTGTGGTATGACTAGGAAATGTGGGGCATGAGCCATTGCTGTTTACAAAGCTACATTTAGAAAATCTTCCAAGCCTGAAAGTACAAATCTCCGACTTCCCTCCATTCTCCTTTACCACCAAGAAACTACTGTAGGGAAGGTCTTTTCTGAACATCTTTTCCTACCAACTAGTCAGTTGCAGGCTATGCTGTCCCTTGTATGACCATTCCCTTGGTGGCATCTTTTTGCCTATTCTCCCCAAATCTTTCTCACATTTCATGATGAACCTTAATTCTTGACATACAGTATATTCAAGTGTCCTCGATTTGAGCCCTTCCATGGATGGTCTGCTAAGAACAAATGAGTCAACTGGGTGCAATCTATGATGGAGTCAAACCTTTTTGACTGTAATATTTCATTTCTAATTCTGTAGCTTACCTGTCAATGAAGAAGTGATATTCAACCTAATTATATTAGTCCATGTTCTTTCAGTTTGAAATTGCTCTAGGGATCTCAGACAATTTGAAATATAGTACAAGGTTCTGAGATAATATGTCTAAGCAACTGTCATCCTCTTGCTCTAATAGATTTTGCTAGTTCTTTTGCACAGACTCTTTATCTATCCCTTATGGATGCACTTCGGTGTTTGAATTATGCAAGACCCATGTCACACAAGCAGTGACAGAAAGTCAATATTCTATTTACTTTTTTTTTTTATCACAGCACTTGTAATTTGGAATTATTCCACTTTATAGTATTAAATTGGAAATTGTATGCTAACCATAACTTTAAGCTATCTTTTTTTTTTCTTTTAAAGGCAAAGATAAGCACATGTTTAATTCATGCCTTTGCTCATTCTTCCTATTTCAAAATAAATAGACTTCCCTTTTTTTCTGTGTCAAAGAGCTCCAACAATTAAATGTAGCTGAAAATAAACATTCAAATATGGCTCTCTGCTAAAAACCAGTGTCAGAATTGATTAAACTATGAGGTAATTAACTGAATAATAAGGATGGGAAGAGCAGGACTTGAAAGTACAGTTGTCCAATGTTTATGTTAGCTTAATTCAAGATTTGACCTTCCCACTTCTTTGAGCATTTAGAGGAATACAGGAAGTCTTGCAAACAAGTACAAGGTTATATCAAAGAGATCAAATGCACAGGTTAATATCCTTAATGTATAATAGCCAGGAAGAATATTAGATGACTATAAGAAATACAGAATCTAATTCTTTGCTTTCCGCTTCTGCTCATCTGGAATTCTGCTTTCCAGATCTGATAGCATCTACTCCCAAGAAAGCACCCAAAGCTACCATTGCTTCCATTTCTCCCTGAGCATGTCTGTCCCTACTGGTTAAGGCACCAGAAACAGGTAGCTAGTCCTAGCCTAGCTATGAAAGCCAGTTTAACAACCTTAGGCCAGTCACTCCTTCTCAGCCCAGCTCACATCACAGGGTTGTTGTTGTGGTGAACATTGGAGTAAGAAGGAAGGAGGAGGAAGATGGAATACTACATGTGTTTCCACCTTGAGTTGTTTATAAGAAAATGATAAAGGTCAGATATAAATAATTTAATTTAAAATAGTCATTAGCTCTTTATCTGATGACTCTGTTGGAAACTTAATATATGCCCTTGATTATAGTTATAGAAATATACGTTGGGACTTAAACAATTAGTACAGATTATCTACATAAATAAATAAAGAAGCGGAAATATCGATAAATCTAAAATTTATTAATGTTAACAATATTTATTTATTATTTGTTTGTTTGTCAAACATGTACAAGATAACAAGTATAAGTATGAACATAAACAGGAACAAAGGAAGTAAATACAGATAGATGGGGCAGTAAGACAGGAATGATGGGCACACTGATGCGCTTATGCATGCCCCCTTTAAGGACCTCTTGAGAATGGGGTGAGGTCCACAGTAGACAGTTTGAGGTTGAAGCTGTGAGGAGTTGAGGCTGTAACAACAGAGTCTGTTAGGGCATTCCAGGTGTTGACCACTCTGTTGCTGAATCACGTTTGCAATCACGTTTGGAGCAATTAATATTGAGTTTGCATCTGCTGTGTGCTCTTGTTGCGGTTGAAGCTGAAGTAGTCATTGACTGATAGGACATTGTAGGAGATAATTTTGTGTACTACGCTTAAATCCAACCTTAGGTGGCATAGTTCAAGGCTGTCCAAGCCCAAAATTTCAAGCCTGGTGATGTACGGTATTCTGTTGTGAGCAGAGAAGTGTAGTATTCTTCTCGTGAAATACTTCGGGACTCACTCAATTATACTAATGTCTGATATACAGTGCAGATTCCAGACAGATGAGTCATTGATAGGCAAGATGTTATAGCAGACAATTTGGTGGACCACTGGCAGCGCAGTTCCAGATTGTCCAGGCCCACAATTTCAACCCTAGAGGCATAGGGTGAGGAGTGAAGTACTTTTCTTGAGAAATACCTCTGACCCACTCAATTATGTTAATGTCTGATATACAGTGCAGGTTCCAGGTGGACGAGCTGTATTCAGGAATTGGTCTGGCAAAGGTTTTGTATGCCCTAGTCAACAATTCAATGTTGCCAGAGAATACCTGAACAAATGACCACATTGGTATCACAATGTACAGCACTTTTAGGTTCTCCATGACAAAAAGATAGATTATAAATAAAAGAATGAATTGAACATAATGTTTTGTCTGTGAGAAGGTAAAATATATTGTACTGAAAGCTGTCCTCTTTTGATCTTGGGAGATGTCTATATCTAATTAAGCAAGTATTAAATTTTCAATAAAAATTACATACTGCATAAAATAAAGATATGGAGGAGGTCAGAATATTGGCAACTGAAATCTCAAGCATAAATAGAGATTTGGGGTGATATTTTTGATCCTTTATATTTCAAATACATTTATATAACTGGCAATTTATACATAGGCCATTTATAGTTAAAAAATTATGAGCTGAATAGTTTCCTTTTTTAAAAAAATCCAAGTTTAAAATTGATCCTATTTGTAAAGAAAATAATCATAAAAAGGAAGTTTTGTAAATTTGATGATTTGAGTGACAGGCTATAAGAATACAAAGGAAAAAAGAAAAAGGTGACTATTTTTCATCATTAAACCAAATATTGTACTTCTGAACTAGCTATTTGTCTTATCTAAACTGTCTTCTCATTGATTATTATTATGCCAAGAATTATTTCATTGCAAGATAAATTGCCTTAAATACATTGTTAAGTTCAAATGACAGATGTATACATCTAAACTAGTATTGATGGCAATGTAATAAGTAAACACATTTCACAAGAGACTGTTTCAATTACAACTCCATTTGAAGTCCATATTTTAAATGTGTGATTAATGAAATAATTTGAATTTTGCAGTGTAAGGAAGATGCAAAGATAAAATGAAACATTTCTTTAGAGAGAGTACAGCTAGCTATGGGGCTAATTTCTTTCTAGCACTTTTTCCCCAGATATACAACATCTGTCATTTTTCAATATTGCCTATGTTTTGTTGATTTGCTCCAGAATTTATAACCTGAATCCTGGACTTTTAGCAAGCAGATTAAAAAAGCATGAGTGAAGGAGTTGGCCATCTTAGAATACTGAAAAATTGATAAGTCCCATAAGAAATATTTAATTCCTCCAAAACACCAGACAGCGTGTTTAAAAATGACTGTGCCTTCTTAAAGTATTTTGTATTGACAAATCCGATCCACAGAGGAGGAAAATAGGTTAGAATAGTGAAATCAGCCTTATCTAATATGAAGTTAGCTGCCAGTTATTTCGTGTGTCAAAATTTTCTCCCATTAGTGGTTGATGGACATGCTTCTAAATATGCTGTCTGATTCATTCCCTTCATCAAAAAAATGAATAAATCCCTTATCAGAAAATCATGTTTCCCTAACTGGCACTCTTTTATTCTCTACTAAACTTCCTATTTGTATGTGTATGGGTGCCTGCCTACCTATCTATCATCCATCCATCTCTCTCTCTCTCTCTCTCTCTCTCTCTCTCTCTCTCTCTCCTTTTGAAAGTGGATATCAGAGTTTCATTTTAATGTGTATCATTGTGTACACAGAAAAGTGACAATAAAGTTTATCTTATGCCTTGCCTTGCCTTGTCTTGCCTCGTCTTATCATCTTAGCTCACTGAGAGCAGTAAATCCCAGAAAAGCTCCAGGGCCTGATGGCATTCCTGGTGCAGTAGTTAAAGCGTGTGCTGACCAGTTGGCAGAAATACTTACAGAGCTGTTCAATCTATCTTTAACACATGCCATCATCCCACAGTGCCTGAAGGCTGCAACCATCATCCCTGTTCCCCAAAAAACAAATATAAACACTCTCAATGACTATAGGCCCATAGTGTTAACAAGCTCCATTAGGAAGGTTTTTGAGCGACTAGTTTCACAGCACATCAGAAACTGCCTCATGCCCCACTTTGATCAACATCAGTTTGCTTATAGAGCAAACCAATCTACAGAGGATGCTGTGGCCATCACACTTCATAGAGCGCCGAGTCATCTGGAGAACAAACAGAGCTATGTGGGGATGCTCTTTGTGGAGTACAGCTCTGCGTTTAACACTATCATCCCAGATATACTAGTAACCAAACTGTATAATCTGCAGGTCCCCACATGCTCCTGGATTAAGAACTTTTTGACAAACAGACCACAGTCTGTTAGACTTGGCCCCCACCTTTCTTCCACTATTACACTCAGTACTGGTTCCCCCCAGGGTTGTGTCTTGAGCCCCCTGCTATATGCCTTGTACAACTTTGACTGCTCACCAAGCCACGCAACAAACATCATCATAAAGTTTATGGACGACACGACCATGATTGGTCTCATCTCTTGAGAGGATGAGATGGCATATAGGGCAGAAGTAGAGAACCTGTCTATCTGGTGTTCACAGAACAATCTGTCACTGAATGTCCATAAAACCAAAGAACTGATTATGGACTTCAGGAAACATGGACAGGACCAAGCCTCACTCATCATCAATGGAGAACGAGTGGAAACTGTCCCCACGATCAGATTTCTTGGCATTCATATTTCAACTGATATCTCCTGGTCCCCTAACACCAAGGCCATAGTGAAGAAGGCTCAGCAGCGGCTGCACTTCCTGCGGGTTCTCAGGAAGAACAATCTGGATTAGAAACTGTTGCTGGCTTTCTATAAAGCCTCTGTGGAGAGCACTCTGACATATTGTCTGAGTGTGTGGTATGCAGGGTCCACAGCTGCACAGCTCCGTAGGAAAACTGCACAGAGGGTAATAAACACAGCTCAAAAGATTATTGGTTGCCCTCTGCTCTCCCTGGAAGACTTAGCCAAGTCCCACTGCCAAAGCAGAATCAAGACCATTATAGAAGACCCCTCACACCCTGGCAATTATCTTTTTGACCTGCTGCTGTCTGGACGGCTCTTTAGGTCAATAAAATCCCATACCACTAGACTAAGAAATAGTTTCTTTCCCTGGGCCATCCGAACTGCAAATAAACACAGAGTCACTACCTTATTAAGACATGAAAAGATGTGAGATCTCAATACCCCATTCAGATGTATAATGACATATTGAAGTACAGTCCATCTCTTATGTATTATACTCGGTAAAGCGTCACAGTCAGTGTTGGGTGTATGTTTTGTGTATATTTGTAGATGTTGTACTCTCTGGTTGCAAATGGAGACGTGAGTGGTCTATTTTTCTTGTCTTCATTTTTAAGTGCTTTGGTTTTGTTGTATTGCGAGCAGTTGCTGGGGTGCCTCCACAGTTTCGTTGTACTTGTACAATGATAATAAACTTCTTCTTCTTCTTCTTCTTCTTCTTCTTCTTCTTCTTCTTCTTCTTCTTCTTCTTCTTCTTCTTCTTCTTCTTCTTCTTCTTCTTCTTCTTCTTCTTCTTCTTCTTCTTCTTCTTCTTCTTCTCCTCCTCCTCCTCCTCCTCCTCCTCCTCCTCCTCCTCCTCCTCCTCCTCCTCCTCCTCCTCTCCTCCTCCTCCTCCTCCTCCTCTCTTCTTCTTCTTCTTCTTCTTCTTCTTCTTCTTCTTCTTTTCTTCTTCTTCTTCTTCTTCTTCTTCTTCTTCTTCTTCTTCTTCTTCTTCTTCTTCTTCTCCTCCTCCAATTATCACAATTTCACACAGCATATCCTGGGAAGTATTGGGCAGCAGGGGCAATTGTGCTGTTCTCCAAGGCTCACGTCCAAGGCAACATTTCTCAGTGGCAGTGCTAGGACTGAAGTTGAAGTCATACCACTACTGGGGATGGGGTGGCAGCTGGCTGAGATTGCTGAAGGCTCTGAGTCTCTGCCCAGTCCCAAAGCTGTGGCCAAGTGTCTCTGTGCAGGGCAACCTAGATCCAGATGGAAATACATGGGTGTGGGGAACTGGTGGCATTTCTCAGTGGCAGCACTGGTCTTACTCAGTGCAAGTTGGCGAAGGCTGTCGAAGACCATGCATGTTTACTTTAGATCCAGCCTTGTTCTTGCCATTGACAAGTTCTGCAGCTGGGGGCAGCTAAGGCTTTCTACCACACTGCAGCTCCCCCACAAAATCACATACTGCTTACATCTGACATCCTAGGGCCACAGCCATTCCCCTGAAGCACTCACTCATTCCTTACCTGGGACTCCATCTGCTTATCACCTGTGAGATCACCTAACAACTGGGACTGCCACTGCCCAGACCGCAGATATTAAGCAAAGTGAGCATGTAATATCCTGCTTAACAACCATTTTGATCAATGACCAAAATTCTGGTCCTTATTATGATCACAGCTCCAAGACTACCTGTAACAAGGATAAATTGGACTCAGACTTTACACAGCAGATTTCACAAATCTTGGTTCCATAAGCAAGCAGCATTTGGTACTCAATCAGAATGAAAATATGAAATAGTTGCCACTGAAATTGAAGTTTTTTATTATATACTTGCTAGATAATTTCCTTAAAAGAATACAACAAACATATGGTGACAGCATATTCTATTGTTTTCATCAAAATTACATTATGCCATTCTAGTACAACTCACTCTTCTGAATATGTATGAAAATGTGATGCACAAAAAAGGAGTACCTCCCACCTGAGACCAACTTGTCAGAATATATAAATCTTTTATGTTTCCTCTTATCTTTTTATCAAATGCAGTGAAGTCTTCCTTTCCTGGATCTCAACGCAGTGGAGCAAATTCCATGGTGATTTATGCCATTTCTGACAATTTATACTACTTGTGTTATGAATATATCATGCAGATCATATAAATGACCAAAGGGTATTGTGTCATTTCCCTCACTACAGGGAGACACAGCTACATGTGATTGGTACAGATAATAAATGCCATTAAGTGGGCAAATTTGCACTATTCACAGTTTATATATAAAATATGGCAATTGGCCCCAACTCAAAAAAAAAAATAGGCAATGAAAGCAACATTTTCATGTTTATTAATGAAACATTAAATTTAACTATTCCCACAATAGCTTTAGAAAGAAAAAATTAAAAATGTACCATAGATTCAAGTATTTTGGCATCTTGTCCTATTTTAGTGTTTTTATCTAACTTTATGTAAAGTTTCTTTTTGTCCATGTTGTACATTTGAAGTCAAACAAGTGCAATGTCAGCATTCCATAGAAACTCCTCATATCCATTCAACACTCAGAATCAAAGTTCATCTAAGTAAGAATTTATTCAAGAAGTCATGTTGGTATATCTGGGAAAACCCGAATCTGAAACTTCTGGGTTTTCCCTACCCCAAGTGAAAATCAAAGATCCATCCCCTGCACCCATCAGTCCATCTCATGGCCCAATCAAATGTCACTGAAACAGAAACCATTTCTTCATTCCACCCCCTCCAGGTGCAGGATGACCCAACCTTGACTTCTAAATGTTGTTTAGTCTAAATTGCTACTCACTAAGAATTCCCCCCTCCCAAATTCCCAGGCACTAACTGTGGCAGCCTCAACGCTTCTATAAAACTTTTATGGCTAATAAAATATGGCATCCATGGCTGACATGCAAACTGAAGTAACAGCATTTAAAACCTTAGCCATAGTCTGGGAAACACTAACTGTGCATAACAACTACCAATCACAAGGAATGTAGGAGCCCAGTAGCTAGAACAAAATGGCTGCTCGTGACAGTGACAAGCCAATCGAGGGAAAGGGGTGTGCAAACCCTATAGCCAGTTGGAGTTGGGGCTGTTACTAGGATGAAATGAATTGCTTAAAAAACACCTGCCACCTCAGAAATAGCACTTTTGAACCATAGCTAAAATGAAAACATGGGTATGGGTACCTTTTCAGGGAACTGGGGACTGGAAGGAAGATGATATCATCCATCCCTACACATAGGAACTAATGAGTGGCCAAGCAGAAAGAACAGTTTTTCTTCTAGAACAGAGGGGTCATCACAGTGGTGTCACATGATGTATCAGGCCTTTCTCCCCACTTCGCTAAACTGGCTGGGTGCAAGGCCAGCACCTGGCCCCCTATTTTAGAAGACTTCAAACAGCCAGTTTGGTCCAGTATTTAAGGCACCAGTTTAGAAGCCAGGAGACTTCTAGTGAATTTTAGTCCTGCCTTAGGCATGTAAAAGTGGCTGGGTGACTTTGGGCCAATCAATCAACCTCACAGGGCTGTTATTCTGAGGAAAATAGCAGGAGGAAGATATAGTATGTATATTTGCTGCCTTGAGTTACTTATAAAGTAATAAAGGTGAGATAAAAATCAAATAAATGAAGTAGCTGCATTTTTATTTTTATTTGAATTTCAGGGAATAATATACTCCCTTTCTCAGTCCAGACAAGAACCACCAATCACGAGTACTAACACTACCTTTATTTTAAGCTTATGATAATAGAATCTTGCAAGTTTGAAAATAACTCTCCCCTCCGTTACTTTTACTCTTTTGGAACCTATGTAGGGTGCCTTCTCAGATGCTCCTTCCACCCCACCTCTCTTTCAGACTCACATTTCATGTATCAACCATTGTCCAAGCTGTGGCTGTTCCTTCTGTCTCCCAAGGCCATTTCCACATACCGTTTTCTCTAATTGACCTATTAAAAATATTTCACTGTACCATGTTGCACTTACTAGTTCTTCTGTTCTTAAATTCACAATGCTTTCCTTACTGCATCTGAATTAAGTCTTTTAACCTTTCACAATCTCTATTAAACTTTGAACTACTGATCTAACTTCCATTCCTCAATAACCAACTTTCCTTTCTCAAATTTATTTTCTTTTTTTTTTAAATATAATAATTCCACCTTCAACTGAACAGTGTGTCATCCAGGTACAAATAGTTTTGTAAAATAGTAACCAAAATTTACAACAATATTCATTACATTAGCATTAATTCTACAATATTAAAATATTAATATTCAACATACTGATCATAATATTTGCTTCTCTCTCTTAACATATTTTTTTTATTTCACGAATCTTTTTCTTTTGTTTCCCTGTTTCTAAATTCCATTTTTCTTATCTAACCATTGATAAAATAAATCCCGTGTCATATAATATTCAGTTTGCTCTTTCTCCTTAATTGCAAGTGTTAATCTATTCATTTCAGCACCTTCTAATATTTTCCTAATTACATTTTCATCTGTGAGGATCTCTTCACTTTCAAATTTCTGAGCTGACCAAAAGCTTTCAGAACTGTAGCTATCTTAAGAAAAGATTTAGATTTCAGCAATTTAACCAACCACCTATAACACATTCATCCATATTCCTTTGCATGTCTTGAAGCATTTGCTTGTTAATCTGAAGGATAATCGGTTAAAGTTCTATTATGTAGTTGCATACTTTCTTCATGTCATTTGTTGCTTCATGGAATCTCTAATCTTTAAAATACAGCAAATAAAACATTGGTTTGAAGTATATTCAGATGGCCTATTAATACTTTTAGTGTAAATATTTAAATTGTCCTTTTACTTATCTTATTAAAGATCAAATACCAGCATCAAAAGTCAGTCTGAAAGTTGTAACTGAAATGTTAGATAATAGTTCTGTGGTTGAAGATCTGGACCACCTAATTTCACTTGACAGATTTCTGATGAGTTTTCATGTTTATTTCAATCCTACAAACTCTTCCCATAGATTTCCCTAGATGACTAAAAAGAACTCGCAGAAAAAGTAGAAGATAAGACTTATACAACACAAAACAAAACAGAAAAATAGTAAGAAACAAGTATGAGAAGAATAACAGGAATAACATTCATTGAAGAATGTGGTATGAAATTTCTATTAAAGAGGAAAGAGAAGAAATGAAAAAATAGATAAAATAGAAAATAGAGTTTTGAAACAAGAGTAACTCAAATTGCCTTCCCTTCAGAAAAAAAAAATTACCTAGAGGATGTAAGTGTGAGTTTAAATATTGCTCCATTAAATCACCACATTAGTCAGCCATTTTTTTTTATAAATCAGAATGGAAAAACAATTTGACACAAAGGACACTATTGAAGACTGGTTTTTCATTCACACCAGTAAATAAAAAAGTATAATTTGACAAAGAAAATATTTTAATTCCATTAGACCAGAGACACACAGTGTTGCTACCTAACTCCCAACTTTCTTCACTGCTGTCTTTTTGGCTAGGTTTATTGAAATTGAAGTTTTGAAGGTTATATATTCCTTGACTCTGCATTACAAGGATGAACTCTCATTTGTATCTGTCTTTGTAGAGAAATATAGAGCTGACCAGAGGTGGTATTCAGCAGAGAACCGGTAGCGGAAATTTTGAGTAGTTTGGAAAACTGGCAAATACCACCTCTGACTGGAGATTTTACAGTATCCTTCCCCTGCCAGGCCCATCGGACCATGCCCACAGAACTGGTAGTAAAAAAATTTTGAATCCCACTATGGGGGCTGACCTTGAGCACAGATGGGATGGAATGAGCCTTTAAAGGAAGACTAGCAGAAAAGATTACAAAGTGTTGAGATAGAAGCATGAGAAAAACATTCAAAGGATTGATTGTTTATATGTCATAAAATTATTGTCAATTCTTAGTGACAACATAGATAATTTTGCTCTACAACAACTTATTTTTTATTCGATATTTATTTATTAAATTTATATCACCCATCTAGAGTCTCTTAATCTGATCTTTCAGATCTCAATGTTCAATACTCCCAGAATTCTTCAACCAGCAATGGTGGAGAACTAGAATTCTCCAATACTGGGATTTGGGGAGTTGAAGTCACCTGTCATAAATTTGCCAAGGTTCAGGAACACTATTCTAGTATATATTCATCGTTGCTATAACTAGGCCTGCCCATTTTGGTGCTGGTCATCTTTTCTTTCCTTTCCCCCTTCCTCACATTAGACCCTTTCTTTAGAAAGACGCTTCTTTGCATAACATCACTGTAGAATAATTTCTTCCTGGATCTCCATGGATTTTTTTTTCTCTAAAACCTAAGTTCAAAAGCTTCAACATTGTTTCTGTCCTGCATATTCAAATTTCACACTCAAAAAAAGCTGCATCAATAATCTTGATTTTGTAAAATATAATGCAGAACAAAAACTTTCCTTCCTTTCTTCTTCCTTCCTTCCTTCCTTCCTTCCTTCCTTCCTTCCTTCCTTCCTTCCTTCCTTCCTTCCCTTTTCATAAATTTAAAGGCCAGATAACTTCAGATGACTCCGAGAAGGTTACAATTTAGGAAAAAGAAACCCATAGCAACAAATAAGGGGAGAAGAGAGAACTCATGTCCAGAGAAAAATATGCAATACACATAGAAAAAAACCAACAGGCTTTTTAAAATATATTGTTGAGAGCCTTTCAGGACTAATGTCTGCTGTTCATCCCATTAGAGGCCAGACTACATAATTTATTGCAAATTGCCCAGAAGCTTTATTGTAAATACCCAGAGAGTTTGGATAGTATGTAATTTGAATTTTTAAATATTTTTTTAAAAAGTTTTTTGAAGTCATACTCATTTTTTTAATGGATTTAAATATGACTACATATTAGGCAGTTTTCCTTTTTGGTGAAAAGTTATGACTTTCAGCCAATTAAGCAGTTCTATGACTCCTAAATGTTACATGATTATTAGCTGCAAATTTAAAATAGCAGGCAGAAAGTTGGGGAAAACTACTTTGGATCTGAGCCTACATTTGCCTTATTCACACACAAAAAATACAGAGCAATGATTAATTTTTTTCAGCAACTGGGGCAGATGAATTTTTTGAGAGTGTCAAATTGGATCATCCTAAAAGGAAATATGAAAAAAATATAAAGAAATGAGAAAAAATAGAAAAACTATAGGCAGAGAAAATGTAAATCTTATATTGAAAAGTACTGCAAAATAGGATAATTTCCTAACGTGAATCAAAGGTGAAGATAAAAAAAAAGGATGTGGAAAGTGCTTGTGACAGTATGAAAATAATTGCCTTTATAGAGTACCATATATAACTATGGAATTATGCAAATAGGAGTATGAAAAACATACTTTATGGAATGATGAAGCTCTAGATGACAAATATTGTATCAACGATTCTGCTTTAAAACATGAGAATAAAAATAAATTACCACCTGTATAGAAAGTAAAAGATACAGTAGCTGCAAAGAAAGTGGTAAAGGAAAGCAAGAAATGATTACAATTTAAAAAAAAGATTCATCATGATTTTGATGGAAATTAAAAAGGCTCTATAAAATGGGTGAAAAGGAATAAACAAAGTGACTGTAGAGAGAGAATGAAAAAAAATTACTGTCTTGTAATGGTAGTATCAAAGAATGGAACATGAATCGCATAAATGTGAATGCCAAGAAAAGGAAATAAACAACATTTATATAAAGGAAGTCATAAATGTTACGACAGTGTTGAAAAAAATTGTAAGTCTACATGTGTAGTTGATACAACTGAAACTAAAATATGTGGTGGCTGTGTAGCTTGTTTCATATGTGTGTAAAGACTCCATGTTTGGTTGAAGATTTGAAGAATGGCTTCGTTGTTACACAAATAGATGTGTAGCAATAGTGAATACAAAGGCAACAGGGTGATTAGTTTGCTAACTTAATGTATGCTTGCAAACATGTTTGGCCAAATTTGGATTGAGAGGGTAGAAAAGTTGAGAGTAAGCAACATTTGAAAAGTATGCTGTGGCTTTATGCTGGTTAGGTTTTTGCTCTTTTATTGAGGAATGTCTGACCTTGAGAAAGAAAGTTGATTGTTGATTTAAAGAAATCCATGAATAGACTTAAATGATAGGGTTTTTTTGGCTACTATAGAATTTAGAGGTGATTGAATGTGATAAGAGTCTATCTTGAAATTAGAATATGAGAGAATAAGTAGAATGTTTACAGAGTGGTTCAATATTGAGCAAGGACGAAGACAAAGATTTGTGATGTCTCTTTGGTTGTTTATTATGTTCATAGAAAAATATAAAAGGGATGCTTATGATGATGATATAAACATTTTGGTTAAGGATGAGAATGTGTTTCAATTTTGTATGCAGACAATGTTGTGTTATTGGCTTGAAGCTCAAATGATTTGCAACTACTTAGATCAAGGTAGTTGCGTCTGACAGGGAAAATGAAGTGAACAATTGCAAGCTATACATAAGTACCCCAAAACTGGAGCAAGAAGATCAATTTGTACACCTTGGCAGAATGTTTAATGACAATGAGAAAATGGATTTTTAAATGTGCAAATGCTGATAGAAAGGCAGTGGGTATCGTATGCTTTGTTGTGAGGAATTAATGTTTATTGAAAGGTGAAAATGGCTATAAGAGAGTGCTTTGCCAAGTTTGTTACATGGAAATGAAAGTTGATTATGTCAGAAGAAGCATAAACATAATTTGAATGCAGTGGGAATGAATTAGGGAACAACTGTGTGTGGTAAAACAAGAAAAGTGAATGGCTCTGAATGAATGTGGACCAAATACAAATCTGAGTGACCCAGAAAAAAAAAAAACTTTGAGGGAGAATGGATGGGAATGGAAAGGTTGAGGTATTTAAGCCTGGTTGGCCTTGATGAGATCTTCAATGAGAGACAGAAGAGGTGTAAAGAACAAAAGCCAATGAATGAACCATGATTAATTCATTGGAAGGATGCTTATAAAAAGATATACATGGGGAACTTCTTAAAAATAATATTGTTAACTAGATTGACTTCCTTTTCTGTTTCCTAAGTGATGTTTTTGTTTAGTTTACTAGTTGTTCCTCCATGGTTAGGCTTTGTGTGTCTGTGTGTGTGTGCGTGTGCGTGCGCACACAAACACACACACACACTTTTATTTACATAGAAGGAAAAGCATACTCTTGAACAGCAAATAATGCTGAAATGAGTTTGTATTTTCTTCTTGCAAAAACCATTCACGCCAAGCACACTTTTGCAGCCTACAGAGTTTTGAATACAGTTTGACACCACTTCAGGATTCAATTTACATGTTTGCAGGCTATTCTCTTATCTCATCTAAGACTGTCTTTTAATACAAGCATGAGTTAGTCATCTCACTCATTTTTATCCCTGCTTCTTGTTTTTCTTTTTCTTTTGTTTTGTAAGAATTGTTCTTTCCAGTTGAAACACTTGCCAAGGCTTTGTGAACTGTACTTTGTAACTGAATCTTTTTTTGGGGGGTTAGTTGCAAAGTCATGTCTGATCCATCGCAACCCCATGGACAACGTTCCTCCAGGCCTTCCTGTCCCCTACCATCTTCTGGAGTCCATTTAATCTCAAGCCTACTGCTTCAGTGACTCCATCCAACCCCCTCATTCTCTGTTATCCCTTTCTTCTATTGTCCTCAATCTTTCCCAGCATTGCCTTAACTTGGAACAAACGGAACTTTGTACATGAGTGCATGCACCCACAATTACAGAGATGCACGCTCACGCCAGCTGCTCACAAACCTTTGTGTAGACCCCTGCCCCTTACAGAGTTTCATGAGTGGCAAGGATGCACCGTTCACAGAGCTTCATGTGCGCCCCACCACTTACAGAGCTTCTTGTGTGTCCTGCTGCTCACAGAACTTCCTGCTGGGCCCTGCTTGTTATGGAGCATCACATGCGTTCACCCACAGTTTTCATGGCCCAGTTACAAACAGGCTTCAGCCCGATAGCGGGCTAAAGCTTGGGAGTTGGGGACCCCTGATTTAGGTGGGTTTTTTTTAATTGATGATAATGTGATAGCAAGTCATTTATTTTACTCCTAGCAACCACATAAATGTTGTGGTTCTCTGGCAGCAGGTGTGGATGGCAGAGGTCTCTGATAGCGAGGACTCAGACGAGGGGCCTGAGTGTGATGCAGGAATGGGGCCAGGACTATCGGAGAGTGGGGTGCTGCTTTCAGAGCTTGTGGAGTCTGGCAGCAGTGAAGCAGAGGACCCCGGGGAGCCTGTGCCCAGTGCGTATGTGCACAGGGCTGTTTGTAGGAGCAGCTGAAGCAGCAAGGGTGACTTGGGAGTAAGGCTGGAAGGTGATTGCCCCTCCCATAAAGGATAAAAGCCAGCCTTTGGGGTTGGCTTCTTTGCAGGAAGCAAAGAAGTTCTTTCTACTCAGAGACATCATTGAATCCCTGCTTACTCCAGTTTGTTTTTTGAAACTTCTGGCTTTGGGTATTTATCTGCAATTAGTCTTTTGTTCTTGGCAGCCTTTTGCAACCTTGAAGGGGCTTGATCTTATCTGGGACAATTAGTTTTGAATAACTCTTGACTGTGAATGCACAGAATTCACAGTGCCACATTAAAAAAGGTTTGCTTTTATTGTTTGTTTGATTTGAACAAGGCTTGGGTCAGAACAATAAGTAGATTTTCTCCATGATGGTATATACCTAAACTATTCTTTCTCATGTCCCAATGGTGAACTCATTGCCGTTGCAACTGAATTCATACACCTTGCAGCTAATCATTCTTTTCTCTTTCCTTCCACCTTTTCCATCCTTAGAGCTCTCTCCTATGTCCAAAGTCGGATAATTTGAGTCCAGACATCTTACTGTCCCAAGTGAGAAATATGGGTTGATTTATTTAGGATCCATCAGTTTATTTTTCTTGGATTTCCACAAGACTTTTAAGAATCCGCTCCAGTACAAAAATTCAGATACTTCCTATTTTGCTTCTTAAAACTCAACATTTTCTCTTCCACAGAGTGCTACAGGGATTGCACAACTCTGATCTTTGTAAGTATAAAGACATTTCAATGTTTGTGTCTTTTCCAAGAACTTCGTAGCTGCTCTATCAAGTGCATGGCATGTTTCTTAAATGCTTATTCCTTTACTGTCCGTGGTTGATCTTAAAAAGCAGAAGCTACCCACACTTCGATAATTTCATTTTTAAGGCTAGCTTTTCTGCTGTGAAGACATTCTCTAACCACTGCAATTGTGCTAGATGCAATTTAAACCCTCTCCAGAGCATTTTTTTTTTGTTTGAAAATTACTTAACAATAATTTCTATTTGCTTTTTAATTCTTTATGTAAGAGAAAGTGGATAATTTTTTTTATTTCAGCTGAGAGTCGCGTGCTCTCAAAAAGACTTTGCTGGGGGTTGCATCTTGTAGAATAGGATTGTATAGGATTAAATACAAAATGGAACTTTACTTCACCATGTTGAGTCCTAATTCTCTTGATATTGAGGAAGACATGTATGTACATTTACAAATGTTCAAAAATGCCCTTACAATGATCAGGATACAGTTAAATCCAGAGCCAGGATACATTGCAATCCACAGAACATCCACAGACCTGACTGCTATAAATGCAAGGAGATTTCCTGTTATAATGCAGGAATTAAGTAAATCGAGTAGATAGCTTTGATAGCCAGTGCAACCCCTTCTCTACATTTCCTAGCGTCCAAACTGTCTATATAAGCTTATCCATGTGTTTGGGGTGAGGGGGTCTTGTGCAAAGGAATGCCACCCAACAAGGTTCTGCTTAGTCAGGCTCCGTAGCACTTCATAAAAATATTGGAGAGTTTGCAATTTGCGTCCAGATTGTGTAGAGGGACAAATCTGTATCTCGTTATCTGGATGACTGAGAAGAAAGAAGGTACTCAAGAATTTTTTTCCCCAACATTACTAATGATGGAAAGGGCTAAAGCATGAAATGGGTGGAAACAATTCAAGCAGTGTATTTTTTCTCTCTTTCCTTCTTTCTCTTTTTCTAAAACTCTCATGCAGAAAGGACAGGAAGCTGTAACCAAAAGATAGAGAGATTGCTTGCGAATTAAATTGATGGACCCATAAAACTAAATGAAGAGCCACATCTGTCAACCCTTATATAACTTACTGTAGTAAAATGTAATCTTCATAGTTACAGACATATGGACTACAATGTTTGAGGAAAAATACTGAATTAAGAAAAATGTACATGAAAGTGAGAGATGAAAAATAAAACTGAGTAATTATTTTAGTGTGCCAAATACATTTTATGAAAAATGGGAGCAGAATCCAGGAAACAAGAATGTAAATTTAATTCCAGTTCCTAAGAAGAAGAGTAGAAATAAAATACAGAGAACCATTGGCTGGAGAATATTGCTTTTTCGAAAAGTACAGAATGTAAGATAATGTGTCTTATTGACAGATTGGTGATACAACTTTAAAAGGAATTCTGTCCCCCTGTATATGAAACATTAAGAAAAAGAGAAAAGAAATGGGGAAGAAATTACATAAATATCTCAAATGGTAAACAAGTTAAAGCTGTAGAAACCTTTCTAAGATGAATAGAATGGTTAGTATTGAAAGTTACTAATTCTGCACTTTGTACATGTTTCCCCAAAAATAATACCCAACCAGAAAATAAGCTCTAGCATGAATTTTCAGAATGTTCAATAATATAAGCCCTACCTCCAAAATAAGATTGTCAGGGGAGCAGCACAACAGGTGATAAGTGTGCGGTGTCTGAAAGTGTCCAGCAGCAGTCACAGCCCACTGAACTCCTTAGCCAGCACACCCATGTGAGTCCGAGTATGGCAACTATCCATCCGTCCGTCCAAGTAACAGGCAGAGGCAGAGGCATGGGGGAAGGTGAGTGATCTGGCCAGTCAGATATGCCACACGTCCACCTGCCCTGTCACAGCTACTGTCATGCCCCCATTGAAGTCTGAAACTGCGGGGGAGATCAGCTGGAACGAGGGCCGACAGAGATTGAGAGGGCAGCTCCATTGGCTTTGTAGGAAACTGGGGAAGGGCAGAGCCAGCCGGGGCAGAGCTTTTCAATATTAGAAAGGCTTGTACAGGGAGGGACAAGAGAGACAGAGCTGAGGTAATGAGCAAGGAACAGCCCCTCCTGATCCTAGAGCACGAAGAGAAGAGACAAAGCGAGAACAATGCAAACTGAGCCAGTCGCGAAGGAAGAGAGTGCCACGCCCCCCTTCACAAGGCACACCTGGGGACTGAGACAAAAGGAGGTGCCACTGGGAGGGGCATTCGCTGGGAACAAACATTGGATCTGTGGAGCCTCATGTGCGCTTGCTAATGCCCAGAGATTACTGTGCTCTGCCTTGTGGGGCTTGTCCATTTTGCCTGCTTCACTTGTCAACAGATAAGATCATAAATTTAAGGGAGTTTAATCATATAAAAACAACGTCTACTACATGCTAGTCCATCAATTATTCATGGCATGTTTCAAATATATGAAACAGTTCAATCATGCCACCAAAGACGTTTTCTTTCAATGGATCCATCCTTCTTTTGAATTACTCCATCTCCTTTTTCACTTTCTATCCCGTAGGTTAAAGCCTACTTTTAGTATTGTCTCATAAGGTGCATCTCATCAGTCTTCCAACTCTTCTCTAGGCGAGCAAAATTTTCACAGGCTATCTTACTCCTTGCTTACTGGCAAAGCACTTCAATAACAAACTGACTCTGATATCCTTCCTAGGGCATTAATAAACATTTTATAGAATTCAACTGAATATTTTTTTTAAGTTTATATTCCAAGCGTACATTGAGAGTTAGTGTAGTATTTGACTATAATATATGACTAGGATTAGGATAAGCTCCATCAATGGAGGATTTCAAGAAGAGACTGGATAGCCATCTATCCAGAATGGTATAGAGCCGGGGTGTCAAACTCAAGGCTCAGGGTCTTAGATCTGGCCTGTGGAGCCATCCTGGGAACAGAAAAGGACTGGCCCACGGTGCCTCTACTAGTGAAAACGGAGCTTGTGGGGGCCACGTGCTTCCTTTGCAAGCTGATTTCACTGGCAGAGTGCTAGGGCCACCACAGGCAGCCCAACACAAATAATGTTGAGCTGGCCACGACAACCCCAGGCGCCCAAAGTCAAACACAACCCTGACATGGCCCTCAATGAAATCGAAGTTGACCCCCCTGGTATAGAGTGTCCTGCTTGAGCAAGGGGTTGGACTAGAAGAGCTCTAAGATCCCGTCCAAATCTGTAATTTTGTTATTCTGAGTTTTGGGTTCAGGTTTTCACTCAATCATTAACTTGATTGGGTAATTGTACAGCAATTATAATTTCTTTTGTTAATTTATCTTGCAAGGTCGTTAGAATAATAATGGAGGAGAGAAGTATGTCTGCTGTCTTGACCTCCTAGAACAGAAGCAGGGTTTCAGCAGCACCAACGGCAACCTCATCATCACCCTATTGATAAAACTCCTTTTCTATTATTTGTCTTTGCATCTCTGTCTTTTCCACTCTGGTTTTACAAAACTTGAAAGGGGTCAAATTTAGAGCATGATGGATTGCTGCATTTTGGAACAGGAAGGTGAATAGGAATATGTTTCTGAGTGCTTTCTTGGCAGTCTGCCACAGGTTGATTAATGGCTAATAATAAAATTATGACAATACAAAGCATAGAGAAGCAAGGCAGCAAAAGACCAGGAGAAAAGTGGAAATTCAACCTCCATATATCCCTTAATACAGGGTTCCATTAACCGCGTTTGGAAACAAAGACCAACTGTTACAACAGTGGATTCTATTCTAGCAACATACATACATGCATATATACATACATACATACATACATACATACATACATGAGATGGATATATTTGAGATTTAGAAGAGACAGCAATATGGTGCCCCAGCTTTCTCAGCCTTATCAAAATTTCTGAAGTATGATAACACTGTATACACTGCAAGCATGAAGCAGAACAAGATTCCAGGAAAATGCACACGTACACATTCCTGCCTAGTAATTTCTAATATGAATGTATAGAATTGCCCTCTTCAAATTTTAATTTTTGCACCTTTAATTGCATAAGAGATACTGGGAGGGAAGATCCATTAGGGAAATATGGATATCATTTCAAGTAACTGTTTAGGTGGTGGCTCAGACAAGTGAGCCAGACAAGTTTTTAAATACTACCATATTAGTACATCCAAGTAATAAAATGAATGGATCAGGAATGAGGATGTTGACTATAGAAACTAGTTTCATCCATTTGCTTCAAAATAATACTATATTTGATATTTGCATAGCCTGACCGTGAGTATCATAATACAGCTGGATCTAAAGGAAAAGAGGGTTTTTTTTCTAAGCCCATTAGACTTGATGTATAAGCAATTTAGCAAAAACACTGTAGGCTTTAATTCTAAAAGACCCAAAGAAAAACCATCATTCATGCTGCATGTACTAAATATCACTTGTGGAAAATTTCTATGTGCTCAGCCTGAATGCTGAAATTTTGCAGATTGTAGTATTCACATTTACCCTTCAGAGAAAAACTGTAAATTGAAACAGATGAAAGGAGAACTAGAAAAATCAGGGCGTTGATTTTTTTTTTTTAAATGTCTTTATTTCAGACCTCATTACTATCCATGACATCGAATCTGAGGGAAATTAATAGCCTTTAGATTGGCAGAATGGCCAGATATAGTTTGAGAAGGGTTCCACGCTCTAGGTGGCTGGTTCTCCTACTCATTGTATTCCTATTAATTCAATTATTTAGTGTCAGTGTATGGGTTATAGAACAGCCACTCTGATCTCCGCTAGTTTGAACTCTATCACAATAACATATTGGGCTTTTCTCCTGGTGCTTCTCTGACCACTGATAAATTGAATACATCTAGGAGCATTGATCGGAAAGTATGGTGCTTTCCTGTTGCTTGTTTCCTGGATCTTCTTTGTCACCCTCAGAAAAGTACAGGAAAGAGCTCCGTAGAGTTGACTCTGTCACTTCCCTCAGAGGCAGGAATGGCAAAGCAAGTGCCGTGACCCTCAAGCAAAGAACTGTCAGCAAGGGAGGTTAGAGCAGAAGGAATGGAACTGACAGCATGCCATGCCACTGTACCCACCAGCTCTTTCCCGTTTTTAATATCATGTCACCCATATGTGCAAAAGAAGGAAGGTTGCGTCCTATAGACGCCTCTATTCCCACACTTCTATGGGCTCCATTCATCCACTCTAAACAGAAGAGGGGCTTTCTCTCTGTTAATTTCACCACTACCTTCTATGTTCTTCTCCTTAGAAGTTCTGAGCTTCCTTTTGAAAGACATAGAAAGAAGAAAGCAAATGAAAGCAATGATACCTGTACACACTTTGTCCAGGGGATCTTTTATTATACAATGGGGTTTAATAAGAAAAAGAAGGCATTTATTTACTTGACTCCAGAGATTCTAAGTGTCCCAATCATTTTACTCATCAGATAGATGATGTCTCTCAATCCAAGGGCATCTAGAGAAAGGGGTCAAAAAGGCCAAGTTAGTAGCTGAGCTATGCAGAAAAAATCTTTCTTTCTTTTAACATATAGTGCACATTTAAGAACAGGGAGGACCTCAATCATGTGGCGACATCTGCCATCTTAACTTTTTTGACCATCTCCCACCTCCAGCCCCCAATGACCAAGGCTCCTGTATCGTCCTCTGGAAAAAGATAGATCGATCTGCTAATCAAGTTCCATTACTTTTTAACTTGATATTTTAATCAGATTGTTTTAAAGGACTGTATTCATAGTACTTCTATAACATTAAAACTTAGTGAATTTTGCCTTCTGATTCTTAGTCCTTCAAGAATTCTTACGAGTTCTTATTGGCTTAAGTTATTTTTCTGATTATGCACATTGATGATTTATTAAACCACTCTAAAGGGGGTATTTCACAAACATCTGCAGTTGCATCCAGATTAATGCTAGTTCCACTTAGTTCTCCTTTACATAAATTAAGTACAAATGACAACTAATCTGGACGTAAGTCATAACTAATTAAATTGGATCCAATCCATTGTCAAGAATCCAACGTCTTTAGCTTTTTATACTCAATTAATATTAATAGTTAAGCACAAAGTGACATTCATTTGTGAAATAGTTGCAAACTTTCTTGAACATCTGTGGTTATAGTGACTTATAACAGAAATAGCAATTACTGATATTTTCATAATACAAATAGCTGAGGCTCCTTAACCAGCTGAGTTTCTGAGCTTCTTCTAGACTTTGTTCACAGTTACTATGTTTTAAAATTTTAGACAGAAGATTATAATGTGAATTCAAGATTATTTTTTTCACATTGAATGGTTCTTTCCAATCAACCAGTTACAGTATTTACAAACATTTAGGTACCTGAATCAAGATTACCTGATGTGGATAAATTGATAGACATACAGTACATACATATATACAATTGTCTTTGAAGTAGATATTTAGTCTCTTAGAAATTGAAATTGTAATAATATGACTTTGTAACTACTTTATTTTTTCTCCCTGCTATTACTGATATGCTTTTTACCCAAGGCATTTGCACATGGCTTACATGGCAGAGGTAAAAATAAATTTATTCCCACAGGTATGACTTTTAACAGTCAGCTAACAAATAGGCATATAAAGTTGTGTAACTTGATATGGCTGCTCTTTGCCAGAACTGCACATTGGAAGGGCTGCCAACTGATCTTACATTGGAGAAACCAACCCAGTGTGTGGGTCATTGTTTTATCTCGGGGGTTTATTCTTAATATAATTTCTCTAAAATGTATAGTATTATGGAGTAATTTGTCTAAAATGTCACTGATATTTTACAGATTGTGTAGTCAGCTGCTTTGAGGAGAGAAGAAAGATTGCCTTCTTGGATTGTAACCTTGGCTATTTCTCCAGGATGTTCACATTAAAGATGAACGAAATGACTGGAATTTTGTCTTATGGAACCTTAAGGAGTACAGTAGATTCAAAACATTTATGGGGAGAGGGGGGTATTCTAAATTTTTCTATGTTTTGTTTCTTACCATTAAATAGTATCAAACATACATTGAATTGTTTCTGTTCTTGGTTCTTTAAAAAAAGTGGATGAAGCTCCATATAACAAAATAATGACTATCTTGGGCTTCTTCTACAAATGTCTCAGCTGATTCTGTAATGTAATGTTTCACTGTAGAGGTGTCCATTTATTTTCAGCCACACTTCACTCCCCTTCTGCTTCTCTTCCTTCCTGTCTCATCTCTTCTTCAATCAAAATAAATCTACCACCTATAGAAAAATAACACTGGACATAAATTGGACATTAATTCTTGGCTGGGTTCTTCAATAATCTAAGCTACCATGTATTTTATTTGATTTTTGCTTTGGCCTTTGTCAGGGTTATGCAATATTCTCTGAACGAAGTGGCACACCAACTACACCTTAAAAGTATTCAGGAAAAAGATAAGTAGATAGATCAGGACAAAAATGTATTGTGATCTGATTAAATTAAATATGTTTCAAATTAAATACCACTTGTATTCTTATTTCCTGTTCATTTCATGACTCTTCTTTTAGGAATCTTGCAGTTTTTGGCAAACTGCTAGGGTTGATGCCAAAGGTTTTTTTTTTCCTTTCCAGTGAGGTGTATGTGCATATATCAATGGAGCTTCAGACTATACGCCCTCGCGTTATGATTGTTGTAGCAAATGAATACAACAATTGGGCTTATTCAACAATCATGGATAAATATTGGATTAATATACGTGAAGCCAGTCTTATCTCATTTCTCAATGATTTTCTGGGGAGAAAAAGTTTTCAAGATGATAAATTTCACTGTCCTTTTCTTTTTCATATTGTGATACTGTAACTGTTAGAGCATCAGGGGTAGGATTCAACTACTGGTTTGGTGAATAGGTTTGGCGTGCACAAGCGTACTTTGCGTGCACACGAGCCAGATGTGCAGGGGGCGCATGTTTAAAAAAACCTTAAGCTGTGCCACCTGGACAGCTGAAAAGCACTGCACGCGGGTGTGCTGTGTTTGAAAAGCCTCTTTTTTCTGCTTTTTCAACCTCAGCTGTGCCGCGCAAGGACAAGTAAGAGCCCAGGCGGGCGGGTGGGCCAAATAGCAGCAAACACAGAACCGGTTCAGTATCTGCTGCTCTTCAGAGCTACCAGTTCTATAGAGCTGGGCAGAACCAGTAGCATCCCACCCATGATCACAAATGATTTTAGCTGCCAGTTTTATTAGAAAATGACTTCCATAATCTGGTATTGTTTAAACTTGGGACTCAACTTTGTAGATTAGTTCCTTATGCCAGGTTCCCAACCTTTCTGTCTCAGTGAACCAATGGAGGAGGCAGAAGCAGGGTTGGAGAGGGAAAGGTTTCACATGTACACAAGCACTGCTTTCACAAATGCAGTTTCACACATGTGCATACAGTTGCCCTCCATTTCCATGGCCTGGTTCCAAATGGGCCATCGGGCCACTGACTGGGGGCTGTGGACTCATGCCTTAGGTGCTGTAATATATTGATTTGCCTCTGTTTTTCTTATTGAATGAGCATTATCAGGAAAAGTATAATCATATCCATTTTATGCTGGTTTCGGGTTAATTTGGCTACAGATCAAAATAGAAAATAAGAATAAAATAGAATAGAATACAGTAGAGTAGAGTAGAGTAGAATAGATAATATGGAACAGAATGGAATGGAATGGAATGGAATGGAGTAGAGTAGAGGAGAGGAGAGTAGAGTAGAGTAGAGTAGAGTAGAGTAGAGTAGAGTAGAGTAGAGTAGAGTAGAGTAGAGTAGAGTAGAGTAGAATAGATAATATGGAACAGAATGGAATGGAATGGAATGGAATGGAATGGAATGGAATGGAATGGAATGGAGTAGAGTAGAGTAGATAATATGGAACAGAATGGAATGGAATGGAATGGAATGGAATGGAATGGAGTAGAGTAGAGTAGAGTAGAGTAGAGTAGAGTAGAGTAGAATAGATAATATGGAACAGAATGGAATGGAATGGAATGGAATGGAGTAGAGTAGAGTAGAGTAGAGTAGAGTAGAGTAGAGTAGAGTAGAGTAGAATAGATAATATGGAACAGAATGGAATGGAATGGAATGAAATAGAGTAGAGTAGAGTAGAGTAGAGTAGAGTAGAGTAGAATAGATAATATGGAACAGAATGGAATGGAATGGAATGGAATGGAATGGAGTAGAGTAGAGTAGAGTAGAGTAGAGTAGAGTAGAGTAGAGTAGAGTAGATAATATGGAACAGAATGGAATAGAATAGAATAGAATAGAATAGAATAGAATAGAATAGAATAGAATAGATAATATGGAATAGAATGGAATGGAGTGGAGTGGAGTGGAGTGGAGTAGAGTAGAATAGAATAGAATAGAATAGAATAGAATAGAATAGAATAGAATAGAATAGAATAGATAATATGGAATAGAATGGAATGGAATGGAGTGGAGTGGAGTGGAGTAGAGTAGAGTAGAATAGAATAGAATAGAATAGAATAGAATAGAATAGAATAGAATAGAATAGAATAGAATAGAATAGAATAGAATAGATAATATGGAATAGAATGGAATGGAATGGAGTGGAGTGGAGTGGAGTAGAGTAGAGTAGAATAGAATAGAATAGAATAGAATAGAATAGAATAGAATAGAATAGAATAGAATAGAATAGAATAGAATAGAATAGAATAGAGTAGAGTAGAGTAGAGTAGAGTAGAGTAGAGTAGAGTAGAGTAGAGTAGAATAGAATAGAATAAAGCAACAGAGTTGGAAGGGACCTTGGAGGTCTTCTAGTCCAACCCCCTACTCAGACAGGAAACCTTATACCAGTGGTCTCCAACCAGTGGGCCAGGGATCACTGGTTGTCCACAAGAAAATTTTGGTGGTCCACAGGGAAATGTCACCCCAAAAAGCAATTAATCCCAGCTTGCACAGGGAGACAAAGCTGCTCTGCCCACATGGCCCACGGGAACACAAGGTTTGCATCGCTTGCATTGCGAACCACACAAGGTAGTGAGTGGAGGGGGGAACTTGCCCTACTTGCCCCTAGCACCTGGCCTGGTCACTGGGCTGCTTCTTTCCACTTCTTTCTTCTTCTGATTTTGGCTGCACGCAAGGAAAGGAGAAAAAGTCTTTCTTTCTCTCCCCCAAACTCCACCAGAAATTAGTCTTTGGGACCCTGCAAGGCCTCCTGCTGAAAGAGGCTGTGCCAGCATAATAAGTCTCGCAAAGTCTCATTACTGGCGAAGTTTGGGGGAGAGAAAGAAAGACTTCTGCTGTTTCTGCTGCTTTCCTTGCATAAAGCCAAAAGTCTCTCTCTCTCTCCCCCCCCCCGAGAACGGAGCTGGAGACAGTATCCTGTGATCCCAAATAAAGAATGACAGATCAGGAGGAAAACGGGGTGGGGGATTTTCCTGCAGACTTTTGGGGGGATTATCATGTCACCCATATTCCTTCTTTTCATTAAACTAGACATGCACGATATCAGCAGCTGTTCTTTATATGTTTTAACTTCCAGTCTCCTAATCATCTTCGTTGCTCTTCTCTGCACTCTTTCTAGAGTCTCAACATCTTTTTTACAGTACATTGTAGGGACCAAAAGTGGATGCAAGTATTCCAAGTGTGGTCTTACCAAGGCATTATAAAGTAGTATTAACACTTCATGTGTTCTTGATCCTATCCCTCTGGTAATATAACCTAGGACTAAGTTGGGGTTTTTTGGAGCTACACACACTGCTGGCTCATATTTAAGTGATTGTCCACTAGGATTCCAAGGCCTCTTTCACAGCTACTACTATTGAGACAGGTACCTCCTATACCTGAGCATTTGTTTTTCTTCCCTATATGTAGAACCTTATTTTTTTTTTCACCATTGAATTTCATTTTGTTAGATGTTCAAGTCTGTCAAGATCCTTCTATATCTTACACCTATCTTCTGGAGGATTGGCTATTCCTGCCAGCTTGGTGTCATCTGCAATTTGGATGAGTTCCCCATCTAATCTCTCATCCAATCATTAATGAAGATGTCAAAAAGTACTGGACCTAAAACTGAGCTTTATGATACTCCACTTCATACTTTCACCCATGAAGATGCAGTTCTGTTGAGTTAAGTGTGTTTGGTCAGCCAGTTATAAATTCAACTGGTGGTGATGCTGTCTAACTCACATTTTTCTACCTTATCAAGTAGTAGGTTGTGGTTTACTTTATCAAACGCCTTACTGAAGTCCAAGTAAATTATATCCACAGCATTTGGATATAATGGTCTACTAATTTTATCACTTTGGCAAAGAATGCAATAAGATTTGTCTGGCATGACATTAGGACATGTATGAGTTTATTGTTTATGTTTCATTATCACTTCTTCTTCTTAGGCCAAAAAAAAAAAAAAATCTGGGCTGCAAAAAACTAGATAATCATTTGGATGCCAGTGAAAAGTTGGTTTTCTGTATTTCTTTGCTGCCATCTAGTAACTATCTTGATATCTGAAAATTTGGTAGCCCTTTTGCTTGTATACCAGTAGAGTAATGAGCTTGATCTTTGATTAGCATCTTGAACAAAATTGTTACTATCTTTGTCACAGAAAGCAAATTCAGGCTTTCAAACCTGCCTTGAAACCCAGGTTTTATCCGGAGATTGCTAAAGCTAAGCAAATTGTAGTTGGAGGGTTTGTCATTTTCTTAGCTGTACCTCCTCAGAGGGACTTAAACAGGTATCAAACCTTTTACAGTATCTTTCTGTAACATAAAACTAGGAACTAGCTAATACCAAGATTCTAAAATTTAATCCAAGGGGGAAAAAAACTTCCATTTTTCAGTGAATAAACTAGGGCAGAGCCTTTATCACCTTTGATGTTTCTTCTAACTAAGCTTTAGCTTAATGGCTATGATGCTAATTATTTATTTGATAGCACAAAAATATCCATGTTTTGCAATATTTTGGTAATATACAGTCCCAGGCTTGGAGAATTCCGCCACATCAGGATCAGCTGGCAGTATGCACTAGCAACTGGCTCCTTCCTAAATAGAAATAGAAGTTCAGTGCAAGATTCCTGGAATTTAAATTTTATAGCAGATAACATCGCTCCCAAAGAAGAGTCGGAAGCAGCGAAAGAAAGTGAAAAGGGAAAGGTTTTATTTTCTTCACTCTCCTTCCTCGCATTGACAACGAAGAGAACTAAATAAGAAATTGGAAAAATCCACTTTGGCACCAATAGGTAATTAAGCTGAAAATAAAATTTGCCAAAGGGACAATAAAGATTTCTGGACAGTAAAAAATCTTCTCTTTTTTTGTTATAAGCAGGAAGGGAGAGGAAAAGAATAAGGGCAGGATTTGGAAGGAGGAGACTGCCTGGAATTTAAAAGAATCTAAAGTTAAACCTCAATAAGACTTCTAAAGGATACATTTTAACCAGAACTTTGTAACTAAATAGTAACCCCAGGAAGAGAAAGTGAAAAAAGAAGAAAGTGTAAAAAGAAACAACTCGTGTGTATTTGGATTGCTTGGTGACTTTGGGATTTTTGGAAATTATATTTGAATGACTAAAAACAATTGGATGGTTGTTTAAAAAATTCTACAATGGCATCACTTTTTGATGAACTGAAAATGGAACTTAAAAAAATAAAAAGAAGAGGCACAAGAAGGGAAGGGCTCCTTTGGCTCCGTTTTTCAATTCTTAGAAATGGCGATCTGCATCTACAAGAAAAAACAAGAAAAGACTGTGCAACAAGAAGATTGGGACAAAGAAGAAGCCATCTTTAATGAACAAGTAACTCTATCTGGGGAAGAAAAGGGAAAGGGGGGGAAAGAGAATGGAGAATTTAAGACTTTAAAAAAACAGCCAAAAAAGGGAAAAATAATTTGAAAAGTGGATATAATGTTGGAAAGCAACAGAAGAGGGGAATACAGAAGAGGGAAGTGGAGGTGGAGAGACAGTGGGGTAAAAAGGGGAGAGAGAAGAAGAAAGGGAAGAAGGAAGGAAAGAGAAGTTGTAAAGGTTTGGAGCAAGATGTAAAGAAACAGGACTTATTCAGAGATAATGGGTGAAAATTTAATTGAAAAAGGGATTCTGTAAAGGTTCATAAGATTATATTGTTATATTTGTAATAGAAATAATGTTAGAAAATTGGAAACAACATATGATTAAAAAGTGGGATAAAATACTCAGTGTAATTTAGTGAAATGTTTGTAAATAAAATAAATGAAATAAGAAAATGAGAAAATTAAATTAGGAAGGAACAGGAACATTTTAATTAATCAATGCTTTATAAAATATAAGTGAAGTGGTGGGGAATTAACTACGGAAAGTTTATAAGTGTTCCCGTAGAAGTATGATATTTATTTGAAAAGTAATGTGTAAAATGTTAAGATTTAAACAAATATTAGTATTAATGATAGAATTGAATTGGTATGGGTTGTTGTTTTAATTATATTATATATTTATAATTTTTTCTTCTTTTAAAATACAGTGTGTAGTTTTAGAATGTACCAAGCAGAATCTGAACAGAAGTTATGTATTATATTAAGCGTTATAATTTTAGGGGAAAGATATAAAGGCGCCATACCCCAGTCAGTGATTACAGGAGAAATTTTGTTTAATGAGAAAAGATAGTAGACAGTGGAAACAGGACAGACAAAGAATATAAGTACAATGATTTGAACTGAGATGAAATAAATAAAATAAAATAAAGAAAGTTAAAAGAGGGGAGAAGCTATATAGAAAATGTAGAATAGTAATAAGATATGGAATGGAATATAAAAATGAGCACGAATTTGAATTTGTGTCTGTACGAAGAGATGTAACCCAGGATCATGCTGCTTTCAAAAAAGATGTTATATGTTTTTATGTTTTATGTTTCGTTTGTTTACGTTTGTTTTTAAAAACCAATAAAATTTCCAAAAAAAAAAGAAGTTTATGCAGACAGTTTTGTCTTTCCTAACCATGCTCACTGAGATTCAATGACATTTCTTTGATCTTACTTCTTGCTTCTTTCGTTTCTCTCCATTCTTTGCTCTGCTATTCATTTCTTCTTGTTTATCCACATTGCTGTGATGGATGAGACTACATTCACTACACTTGCTGCCTATTCCCTAACAGCATCCTGATATTTGTTGTTAACCTCTCACAGAGACTGGTATTTTGTGTTCATGAGGAGAAGTGTTCGTTTGATTTCCCCCCACTGGCCTTTGAAAAAGTAAGCAACAGATAGATTGACACCCTTCGCGATAGATTGACACCCTTCCCAGATAGCCCTGTTAAATTTACTCAGCCTAGCATTTGCCCCACAAAAATATGAGAAGTCATAGAAAGCTGTATTTTTTAGTCTGTCTTCTGAAGTAGGCTATTACTGGAGCGAGGCTGACTTGATTTGAGAAGAGATTTTACAATGTAGTCACTTTCAAATAATAGGGTAAATTCTGCATTCAACCATATTCTGGCTTTAACTTGTAAATCTACATTTGATACATTCATTATATTAATTAAGAGTCTCTTTTTATCAGAATTTCATCCAAACAGGTTCTATTGTATAAGGATGCCCCCCCACCCAAAAAAAAATCAAGGGTCATGGGTATTACAGATGCATTTACTAGATCATACAAGGATTTTTACTATTATTATTCTTGGGGAAATCTCATTACTAACATAAAGAAACTAAAAGTGATTTCTTGAAGGCTCATTATCTTTAGACAAAATAGTGGTCAAATTAATTACTGCTCAATTCTTGTGCAATTGGTTTTGTTTCAAAAATTCAGTTAAGAGAGC